>NW_020525342.1:165000-324172 GCF_003368295.1 Carassius auratus | reverse complement strand
AAAAAAAAGTCAGAAACTCTGCTAAACCACAAAAAAGTATAGTATAGTACAGAAGACTACAAAGCTGCAATATCAATCCTTCAAGCTAAACATTTTGCTTTTGTGATGTTTTCTGTAATATCTGATCACAAGTGAAAAGTTCAGTTCTGTTTTCCCATTTAACTTAATTTTCTCAAGTTTTGGAAAGTTATGACTTTGTTTTTGTGTAGCTCTAGATAATGTGATTCTTTCTGTTGTCTTACAGTTGACCGGAATGGTCAACGGAATGGAACACAAACATATGGAGAAGCCTGTCTTTGCAAGTAAATAACCACTTTATCAACTGTTTAGAATAAGATCTGTGCAGCGGATGAGCTGTGTAATTGTAAAAAAAAAAAAAATAATAATAATACGGCATTGTTTAGTTTAATTTACAGCTGATGGAACAGTTTGCATTGCACGTGATCATGGTATAGCCTACTTAATCTGAATTTAAATATTACAGTTCTTAAACGTAGTATTTGTCTGGTCCAGTGTAATTTGATATTCTACATATCGTGTAAGATGTATTTTCAGGGTGTCGGCATGGTCTTAAAAAGTATTAAAAGTTGATAAATCAATTTAGAGAAAATGTACTTAAAGTATTTAAAACATATTACATAATACATAAAGTATTTAAAAAGTATTTTATCCAAAGCGCATAGTGGGTTCTGTGTAGTTTATTTGTGGAATCCCGCAATATTGATGTATTCTGATCTGTTACAGCCCACTGACTGAATGCGCTGCTGCGTGATAGCGCGGGGTTGATCCGCTCTCGCTGAATGGTGATTATTACCACATGCTCCCATCCGTTCCTGCGATTTAGATTTTCAGTCCGCTCTCGCAAACATTCTAATATTGTATTTAATTTTCACGCATCAGGGCGCCCTTATCAATATGAGGGGTATTTAAATCCCTTTGAAATAAGCGCAGTAAGTCACTTTCAATTTCGCGAGCGTGAGCGTACTGTGTAAAGCAGGGGTCAGCAAAGGCACGAGTGCCAACAGTGGCACGCAGATTGTTGGGAAAGTTGGGAAAACTGATGTACATTTTGAGGTAATCGCTTCTCTTAGTCACACAGCAGCTATAAATATTATTAAAGTGTGAGAATTAAGTCAAATGACTGAGATGGCCCATAAAATCAAAGTAGGCGGGGTTTACCGTTCACAGAAGCAGTGCGCGAAGCGTACAGTTTAATATTAAAGAGAAAGAGGTAAGATGAAGATTAGTCAGCTTTTAACAATACGTTTTACGATAGAAACGTTAAATAAGACAAGAAGTTTATAAGCTTCTGAATGTAACTTTTTGCACGCGCACACATCAATTAAAGCAGTGCATTAATATAGAATGGTGATTATGGTTACAGTGGTGTTCAGTACGGTAACACTGTATATCTGTATTGTTCAAGAAACTTTTGAAAAGTTTAAAAAAGAATTTGTGGAAAAAATCCTCAGAAACTATTTGCATGAAAATCAATTAGGCCTTCTTTTATCATATCAATGTGTGTAATGTATACAACAGGGGGTTGGCACAGTGGTTAACCAGAAAAATTCAAAATGGCATGTCATGCTGAAACGGTTGCCGACCCCTGATGTAAAGGTAGCACATCTATATTTGTCAATGAGCTCGCTTATCTGTTGAGGAGTACATCCTCCAGCATCTTGTAAGTCATCTACTGTATGCTTACTTTTGACCCGTGATCAGTCAATCTGACTTCTGCAGCCTGTGTTGGATGCAGGGTTGTTGTTGTTGTTGTTTTTTCCACGCAATTTGGCTGCTTTTATCACAAACTAAGTCTGTTTAGTTGTGGTATCTTACAATTAATATAGAGTAAATGTATAGTGTCGCTTGTGTAACCGGTTAAAACGAGTGGCAATGTGGTCTTAAAATGTATGGAAAGAGTCTTAAAAAGGGTCTTAAAAGGCATTTAATTTAACTTTTAATTTTTTACTTTAATTGTGTTTGTTTGCCTTCATTGTTATTTTGTATATTGCTACTAAATTTTGTACCATATTAAACCAAAGAGTATATGTATTTATACTATATATTTTACTGTCTACTATTAAAATTATTTTGATTAGAAATTTTTAATAGATTTTTTTTCATTGCAAATTGTGTTATCAGGTGAAATATTAACATGAATTTGAGAATATTGAAACTGAATGTAAATTTTGCATGTGTGCTTAAGTAAACCAGGTGAAAAAGGATCTTTGATGTTTACAGTAGATTTTAATTATACCTTCATTCTGTAATCTCCAACAGAAAAAAGTGACTTGTCTAATCCGCTCATCCTTACCTTTATACATTACCCTGTAAAGGCCAAAAATAAGTGCCATTTCCAAAAGTGAAATTTTAGTGAATCATTCAGTCATGCATGTTATAAATGAAATGCAAGTGAAAGCCCATTGAGGCTACCTGTCAACATTTTCTGAGTTTCTTTGCAAGTAGAGTGGATCTGATTGTTTAAAAGTTTTGTTTGGAGCTTGATGTCTGCCCCATAGTGGACTAATGTGGACTAGGATTCTTTGTTCAGTTAGGAAAATGTAATAATTGTTGCAGCCAGTTCATATGAATAAGCATGTTCTTGAATGCATGTAATAATAAAAAAAAGGACAATAAAATTGCTTTAATATTCTAATTGACTTTTGGATATTTTGCATATTTTATTTGGAACAAAGAATCCATCTATTTTTCAACAGAACACGAACAAGTCAGGAAATGTTCTATCATCATTTATAAAGTTGCTATTTCTAATGTGAACATGTCTATTTTATACAGTTATCTAAAGTAAATACCCAAATGCTATAAGTCTTGACACTAGTAAACCAGGAGGGCCTTATAGCCTAAATCTTCTGACAATGAACCTCCAAATGACCTTCTGACTGCCTGAAGGTTTTTCTGTATATTTGAGCTAACAATTTATATTAATTGTTATTTTCACCAGCCAACCTGATTTATTATCAGCTATCAGAGCTACATTTAAACACAAAGTGTTTACACAATTTTACACTGTTTACAGTTCTGAATGGGAGTCATTGAATTTATGAACACATGGAGAAAATATGTTGGCTTATTATTAGTAGTGGCTGATTACATTTACCTACTTTTCCTATCTGCAAGCTAAATGCAGGTCTATCAATGTAACCTTATAACTCATTCTAATGTTGGCAAAAAAAAAAAAATAATAATAATAATAGAAATTTGAGCATAGACAGCAAGTAGACTGTTCATGTTCTTAGCTTTCTGGATGTCATATTACATGCATCATGATCATTAGGAATACAGATGAAGAATTATGTCACAACACAATTTAATCTAAACATAAAAGTACTCAGAAGTAAAAAACAAAAAGACAGTTTAACATTTTTTATATCTGATTGATCGTTGTCTTAATTTGATGCTTGTTCTCTTCTCTTCTGTTCTGGATTTGATGTCATAAACCAGAACAACAATGGCAGCCATGGAAGCCACGCCCATCAGAGCAGAGATAACCAATCGGATCACAGCTTCAGCGGTGCCACAACAGTGGACAGAGTCTGACGAAAGAAAAGAAATCCAGATCAGATCATGTCAGTAAAAACCGCTATGATGAAAAAACTTTAAAATCACATACCTGAACCTAACCAGTAGAGTTCAGTGTTGTTGAGATGTCTGGTCTGGGTGCTGACAGGATTGTTCACTACACAACTGTAGATGTTTTTATCTTGATATTCCACCTCCAGAGGTAGAGAGAGACTGATATTGCGATCAGACTCACTGATGCTGGACAATAAACTGTTTCCTTTGTACCAGGAAAGAGTCACATTACTCACATTCACCACTGAACACAGGAAGATCCTCGATGATCTTTCAGATGATAAAGAAGATTGTAAAGTGTAAATGAAGATTACTGGAATGGGCAGAGGAGCTGGAAAACACAACATGCTTTAAAAATGTGCATCCGGAATCATCATTTTGATAATGATGTAGCCTGTTCTGTAATAGGTTACGTAATAATGTACTCACCATACACAGTAACTCTGTAATTCTTGGGTATCTCTGCATTTTCAATTTTCATATTCAGACGATAAACTCCAGTGTGTTCAGTTGTGGTGTTTCTAATGGTAAGAGAGCCGGTGTGATCCAGCTGCAGTCGGCCTCTGAATCTCCAAACCTCATCATAATATGTTACCATTCACTCCCTTGATTCCGGCGATTCGCTCCTCTCCAAACCTCCACTCTATCTTGTCATATCTCTGTTTATCATCAGTCTTTAGAGTGACAGAATCTCCCTCCATCACTGATACATTTGTCTCCGCAATAAACACACCTGGAGAACATTGAAAAGTTTATAACACTTCACAATAACGTTCATTTTGTCGCCATGTCATGAACCACTGAACAGCAGTTTACATCTAGGGTGAAAGTGAACGTCCACTCTTTTGAAGTGTGCGTCAGCCCAGCCGAAAATGGGAAACCCAACTATACCATATAAACTTGTTAAAAAAGTGGATTGGGTCCAGGACCCAACTCTCCGTCCTCACTGCCTCCTCTCCCGTGGTTGTTGACATGGAACCCTAACTGTCGGCCGCCCAGAAGAGGGAGCTGCAGCACCTGGTCAGTCAGTTCTCTGATATGTTCTCCCCCTGCCTGGGTGGACCAACGTCTTGCAACACGACATCCGAACACCACCAGGGCTCATCATAAGGCAGTGTCCCGGAGGCTCGGCAACAGGCCATCAGGGAAGAAGTCAAGGAGATGCTGAGGTTAGGGATAATTGAACCATCCCAGAGCCCCTGGTCCTAACCCATCGTCTTGGTTCCGAAGCCAGATGGCACCCTCGGTTCTGCAATCTCGGAGTTCAACGGCTATCCCATGCCCAGCATGGACAAAGTCCTCGACAGGCTCAGGAGGGCCCAGTATATTTTCACCCTGGACCTGACCAAGGGGTCCTGGCAAGTTGGACTCACTGAGGAGGCCAAGCCCAAGACAGCCTTCTCCACCCCAAGTGGCTTGCATAGGACTCCTGCTACCTTCCATCGCATGATGGACATCCTCCTGCAGCCCCATCAAGCCTGCGCCGCTGCCTACCTGGATGACGTCATCATCCACTCGAATGGTGGGAGGACCATCTGGTACGTCTCCGGAGGCTGCTGGGAGAGCTCCGGAAGGCTGGACTCACTGCCAACCACCGGAAGTATCACCTCGCCCATACCGAGGCCAAGTATCTGGAGTTTCAGGTGGGACGCGGCCTGATTAAACCCTGTGAGAAGAAGGTGATGGCGATCCTCTCCACTCCACGTCCCACCTCCAAGATGCAGGTACAGGCTTTTCTGAGGTTGGCAGGGTACTACCATTGTATTATCCCTAACTTCTTCTCCTTAGCAGCCCCCCTGACAGACTTGACCAGACAGGGGCAGCCGGAGAAGCCACCATGAAGCCCCGCCGAGGAGGAGGCATTTCGACGGATCAAGGCCACACTCAAATCAGAGCCAATCCTATGGGCCCCCGACTTTAACTGCCCATTTCTGTTACAGATGGACACCTCGGACACTGGATTGGGAGCCGTCCTCTCCCAGGTAAAGGATGGCGAGGAACATCCAGTGATCTATATCAGCCAAAAGCTGACCCCCGCGGAACAATGCTACACCACCGTGGAGAGGGAGTCGTTGGCCGTCAAGTGGGCAGTCCCCCACCCCCAATTTGGCCACAGCTTTCTCTGTGTTTCAGCAAATGGAATGATTTTTGGAGACAAATCTTATTTTGACACATATTTTGGGAAAATTGAAATTTTTCAAAAACTCAACAGTACACTGTAGGCAAATTCACTACCCTTTTGTTATGTTCGTGGATGAAAACATCCACTAAAATTAAACTGCTGTAAAAATCTATCAGATTTTTTTTTCACATTCTTTTGCATAAATCTATTAATCAACCTCAGTCCTGATCAAAACTACCAAATGTAAAAAAAAAAAAAAAAAAATCCAAGATTTTAACTATTAAATTAAATTAAATTAAATTAAATTAATTAAATTAAATTAAATTAAAGTTCATAAATGAAGACACTGATTTGGGAGAAAAAAAAACACACACAAAATGACTTTTCAATATAAAAATTGATTGTGGACTGGATATTTTTTTACCTTTTATCATAGTCTTGGGCATGTCAAAGACTAGTAACAACATTGGCTTTGATGCTTTTACAGATGAGACAGGAGGCAGACAGGATGGTCAGTTTGATAGTTTTATTCACAGAATGCTCCGAACCAGACGGGGAATACCAGAGTGAGAGCGAGTATGGACCAATGTCGACTTAACTGAACGATGTCTGATCACAGGAAGTGGAAGTGGGATCACCGAAGGAGGACTAAAGGCAGAAGAAGACTGGCCGATCTTTGAGGGTTCTCAGAAGATTTGCGGATTCTCAGGTGAGTATCGAAATAGAGTCTGTAAGCCATGTAATGACGAGATCAGACGGAGACTGAAGGTTGAGAGTGGGTATATAAGGGTGAGCAGTGATGAAGGATAGCAAGTGACGGTGATGAGGATGAAGAGATGCAGGTGATGACAATTAATATTCAGGGGATGACAAGCGAGTGGATGGAGGGAGTGATGATGATGGTGTTGATGGTGGAATCCTGACAGTTGCATTGTTAGTTTTTGTGCAGCATTTGATTTTAATTTTCTCTCCCTCATTTGTTGTTGTTGGCTGTTTTTTCCCCATTGACTTCTATTATAATTACATTTATTGATTGCAAAGTAATGACACCATATAATCATGCATTCTTGACTGTTTGTGGTTTTCCCTGTTGGGAAGAGGTAAAATTTGTAATTTTTATGGTTGATCACTATGTGGGACCATTAACCCTTTAGATAGGCCTGTGCCAAAAAAAAGCTTAGTTTCTCTTTTGTATATGGCGTTATATGGAGTATGACAGCAAATTATACTGTTTGTGTGTGTGAGAGAGAGAGATTATTGATTGTTGGTGATTTTCCCCGTTGGGAAGAATTTTTTTTATTTTTTACAGTTGATCACTAGGTGGGACAATTAACCCTTTACATAGGCCTGTGCAAAAAAAAAATGTTCTGGCTTGTATATGGAGTTATATGGAGTATAACAGCAAATTATAGTGTTTGTGTGTGAGAGAGACATTTGCACACTTACCTTGGTGTATCTGAAAAAAATCTAAATAAGCACCTCAGCTCTCAGAACTACATGGAATAAACAAGTGCATTTATGCACATGCTGCCTTTTGATGGTGAAAAGTACAGCCAAAAAATTAAAAAAATAAAAAAACAAGTGAATTAAACATTTGCATGCCACCCTGCTGGTCATTTGATGGTGAGAAGAACAGCAAGCAACATGAGAAAGGGCTTGACTTGTACCGAAGTTTTAGAAAGGATTTTGCAGCTTGACCCCTCCAGCGAGCTGCAGGATGTATTGTCTTCTCCTTCTCACAACACAGACTCAGGAGAGTCTGTGTTGTTGTGGCACCCTCATCATCCTCTCGAGCTTCTACTGAAGGCTAGGAGGATTCAGAGGATCCTGTATCTGGATGGATTAGGAAAAACGGTAAAGTGTGGTTTTCCACTAACGTGGAGACAACTCACTTCCTTCAGCCTGTCAGAAGTGTTACTCCAGGGATGACACGTTATGCCATCGCAAGGGTTGAGAAGTGTCTATGTCTATGTCTATGTCTATGTCTGTGTGTGTGTGTGAGAGAGAGAGAGAGAGAGAGAGAGAGCGAGCGAAAGAGAGACCTTTGTGCACTTACTTTGATGTATCTGAAAAAAATCTAAATATGAACCTCAGCTCCCAGAACTACATGGAGTAAACAAAAACCAAGTAAGTGTATTTATGCACCTGCTGCCTTTTGATGGTGATAAGTATGGAAGGCCTGCATGTGAAATGCTTGTCTTTTCTTGATGGTAAAGCAAGTTTAAAACCTTAAAATCCTTCAATGATGCACTTTTTTATTTTTCTGTAAAAAAAAAAAAAAATACTTTGCATCATATTTATGAACATAATTTATTATAAACCAAAATGCAATAACAACTTCAAATTAGCTGCAGCTCGCTGGAGGGGTCAAGCTGCTTAATAATTTCTAAAACTCTGGTACAAGTCAAGCCCTTTCTCGCGTTGCTTGCTGCTCTTGTCACCATCAAATGACCAGCAGGATGGCATGCAAGTGTTTAAATCCACATACCTTGTTTTTTTTTAGTCTGTACTTGTCACCACCATTAAAATGCAACAGGTGAATAAATACACTTACTTTGTTTTTGTTTACTTCATGTAGTTCTGAGAGCTGGGGTGTACATTTTGATTTTCTAAAATACATCAAGGGTAATGCTCAAAGGTCTCTCACACACATTCTCTCTCTCTCTCTCTCTCACACACACACACACACACACACACACACAATATAATATGCTGTTATACTCCATATAACTCCATACAGGCCAGAAATTAAGCCTTTTTTTGCACAGGCCTATCTAAAGGGTTATTGGTCCCACCTCGTGTATCAACCATACAAATTACAAATTTGACCTCTTCCCAAAAGGGAAAACCACAAACAATCAAGAATGCATGATTTTATGGTGTCATGGCTCTGCAATCAAAAAATGTGGTTATAATGGAAGTCAATGGGGCAAAAAAACAGCCAGGAACAACAAATGAGGGTGAAAAAAAAAATCTAATGCTGCACTAAAACTAAAAATGCATCAAAGCCAATGTTGCTACTAATCTTTGACATCCCCAAGACTGTGATAAAAAGTAAAAAAGAAATATCCAGCCACAATTACTTTTATATTGAAAATAAGTCATTTTGTCTGTTTTTTTTTTTCCCCAAAAATCAGTGACATCATTTATGAACTTGGCAATTAAATAGTTAAAATCTTGGATTTTTAACAAATATTTGGTAGTTCTGTAAAAGGCAGAGGTCAATTAATAGATTCATGCAAGAAAATGGAAAAATATTTATCTGATACATTTTTACAGCAGTTTAATGTAGTGGATGTTTTCATCCAGAACATAAGGAAAGGGTATTGAATTTGAATAATGCACAAGAGTTACGATACAAGTAGTCTACTTACCAACAAGATGAGAAAAACACAAACAAAACAAAATAAAAGCGTGGGTCATTTTCTTTAGCCGACTGAGATAAATCGCTTTGTTTTGCATCCGTTTTTGACAGGGATATGTAATTAATACAATCGGTAAATAAGGGTTAGAGTTGAACTCTGCAGGACCTCCAGACAGCGCACTTCCGTCAACGTGCACGCGATTGTGAATGAGAACGCACTTCTTATAACAACAGCTTGGCTGGTTTCGTACTCTAGTTCAGTTTCACATCCTGGTTAATACTATTTATTATGATATTGTGCTAAATTATTCTGTGTCTCTCATTATGTCATATTGTATATACTTTTTTAGGCTGAATGTACAGCAGTTGTTTGTTTCAATCAGTCATTGTCTAAAAAGGAAATAATGTATTTGCCCATTCACCCATCATTCAACCACACACATGCAATAGTAAACACATTGTCAGCTGCAAGAGACATTTGTCTACTCAACAATAACCACATTCATGTGGCTCTTTCTGCAACTAAACTGGCCTGAGTTAAACTCAGACAGCTGCAGGACTCAGTTTGACTCAGAAACCGAGCTGCTAGAGTTTCGAAAGCATACTACAAGATGCTTCTTGCATGCGATTTTTTGTGTGTTTGTTTTCTGTCTTTTATTTCACATTAAAGTGGTTTTGAGGAGAAGTCAGTCATGTCCATGGGTAAAGACGCCTTTGTTCCATAGTAAATCAGAAAAAAAATTAAATAAATAATAGGCTATTTTTTGGTGATATGATATTTTTCGGTTCTTCATTTTGCTTCTCATTTCCCAGTTTTTTTACTTAGAAATCCAATGACCTGAGGAGATCATTAAGGTAAGGGTTGTCTTTTTTTTTTTATCTAACTGCAATGTCTGCAGATCGTCTTGGTTCTTGTGGTTTATCTTCAGTATCTTCTTTACACTTTGGCATTACCAAAAACCTTTCCTTCATTCCCAAACTTCTCAAAAGAAACTGAATAGAGAACACTGAAGAACTGACTTGATAGCACACATTAATTATTTTTGTCTGGGTTTGTATTTATTTCACTTTGCATATCATACTGACTGCACTTTTGTGTTTTTAGTTGAGTTCCACATCCTGTAGAGAGTATCAGCAAATTGACCCTTAATGTAAGAAAACTTTTTTTCATAATAATTTGTATGCAAATATTTTGTGACTCACTGATGTTGACATTAATGGGCTCAAGTGTTCAAGTGTGGGTGAAGACCACAAGTGTGTGTCAGATTGGACACATTATAGTGTTGTAAAATGCATGTTTTCAGAGCTTTATTTTGATTTTCTATACTTTGCATTTTAAAATAAACTTCTAAATATATGTTCAGATGAAATACTTCCAAATTCTAAGTAATATTTAATTATTCATAATTTTTACGTACATTGCAAAGGATTCCTCTTTGTGAGATCTCCGCCAAAAGTCTTGAATTATTTCCATAACATGATGCATGATGGGATACACTTAGCCTTGAATACCAGAGTGGTCAAGGTATATATATATATATATATATATATATATATATATATATATATATATATACACACACACACACATTCACCAGAGCAGAGAGGACCAATCAGAACACAGTGATCTGTGTTTTGTGCTGTTTTTCATTCATCTTCTTCATGGTTGTTGACTTGAGCCGAGAGAACACGAGTCACATTCGGTTAGTGACCGAATTTTTGGGGGGGCATTAGGCGATTTTTCATAACCTAATGCAATAAGTAGTTTAAATTTACGACTCTCCCGGAGAAGTAGCCTACACTGATTGAGAAACGCCATCTGTGTATCAGACAGACTACTAATTAGAAGCTGCAATGGAACGCAATAGCCTACTTAAACTTTAAAATTTTATTTATTTACTTACTTATTCATTATTCATACATATAGTTCCACCGCTACGATCTGAATCTATAGTGTGCACCAAACAGTGTCATCATAAAGTCCGAATCTCCAATCAGTGATTCCAATGAGTCGGTTCGTTTTAGTGAATCAAAACATACTACCATTGTAGTTTCGACTCCAAAACAAATTCACGAGTCGGTTCTTTCTAATGAATCATTTCCAATATACAGCTCACTGTGGGACTCAGTGTAGTTACTGACAGGTTGTTCCAGTAGCAAAAGAAAGACATAATCTTTTAATATAAAAATGGTATTTTTTATTAGAAAAAGAACAAACAATACAAAATGCAATAAAATTTTAAAAATCGTAAGATATATATGAAAGGGGATCAAAATCCAATAAAATGTAGACTATGACTGACCTGTATGCAAATAGATATGGAAATGTTCAAGAAAGGGCCACAAAGAAAAAGTGACTTGTATATTAGAAAATAAGCTATTTTCATATAGCCTAGTCATTTGACATGTATTGCCATTTAGCAGATGATTACTAATTATATACAACACTATATTGTATATATTTTAAGGAATATGGGGGAAAGGGTGTTACTCAGCGATCTGCTTTAAAATAAAAAACTGCACCATTTTCATCAGCAGGAACAATATATGACATAGCTTACACGATCTTACAGTAGACTACTGTGAAAAAAAAAATAATAAAACACCTTATAGGCAAAAGGACCGTTTGAAAATGAGGGCAGGTAGTTGATGTGTACAGGCAAATTGGCATTAGCTTACAGTAATGGATTTTTTTTTTTTTTTAAATATAGCATCAAGATGAATGGTGAACTTTAAACTGATATCCACACAGAGGGTTTGACCTTTAAGCATGGTAGATGTTAGATGGTAGTTCTAAGCATGGTAGATGATAGATGCTTTCTGTTGATTATGATGTTTGAGCTTTTTACTACCTTTCGTGAACCTCGTCAAAAACCACACAACACAAATAAAAGCATAAAGGCATAGCTACCATGACCAGAACATCATTAAAAAAAAAATATATATATATATATATATATCATACAAATTTAACGTTGTGTCAAGACACATGTGTACAGCACATCATCCTCCTCTTTCTGAAAGAAATAGAAAAGATACAAAATCTTTTAGTATAATAGCAAGGTGTTTAGAGATATTTTTTTTTTTTTTTTTTTTTTTTTTTTTTACAAAAGACGTTAACATCAAAGTAAAAAATTAATAAATAAATAAAATAAATTGTAAATTATTTGTTATCCTTGTCTATGTATTTAATTCTGTTTGTGGTTGGTTACTTTGTACAGTACACTGGTCAACAGTAGTTGTGTTTAGTTGTGCTTTATAAATAAATTGAAATTGAAAATTTTAAGCATCTATTTCAAATAGAACACAAATATACCATGCTGGAATTAGACCTCAGTAAAAGAAAAAAACAAAAGTTGGCGTTGTAATGCAGACAAAATGTTATGTTTCTCTCATATCCCTGTTTCGACATCAGCCCAATATTACACATTTTAGGTTAATATAACGTATTAATGTTGTATTGAAAATTGGACTGAAGTAATATTTTGTAATGAATTCTGAAATAGTCACACTCTTATTCACACTTTTTTTTTTTTCTCACAGACCATTTCTTTCACAGACACACTAACACCTACAGGGTGTTTTGTTCAGGAAGTCCTCAGTTTCCTGTGGAACTGTTTAACTGTGTCTGTTTTATGCAGAAACACCTTGAGTTATAAAGTTTTTAACAGTAAGAGTATGAACATTTATTTTGTAGAAATTACACTATATTTATGCTGTTTAAAAATAAATAACATTTTATTTTCAAATGGCTTTGAAAATAAAATATTTTGTGTATCTCAAGGTAGATGTAAGTGTTTTTTTTTATATTATTACTTTTATTATTACTACTTTTTTTTTTACTTTTATTATTACTACTTTTATTATTATTTTTTTTGAGACTTAAATAACATTAATAATACAACAACTTAGATGTGTTACCTGCAGTTAAAACTGTAGCTAATGTCACGATATACAAGAGAAGCTGTCTTAATAAGCTGCCTTAACATGGAATGTGTTAAAATCAGCGATGGATCTCTTCTAAGGCATTGTTTTAAAATGGCAAGCTATAATAATTACTATGACAAATGAAAATGAATTAATAATTACATAATAATTACAAAAGTACAGGGGCAATATTATTAATGTTTTTGTTACTTTAGTCAAATGAGATCAAAGTGATTTAACATTTAAAGGCAATTCTTCTAATAATGACTGAAGTGTTTCTTCCATATTTTCTCACAATCAGATTAGCAGCTTTCTCTTCAACTTTCAGTGTCACAGGAAACACAAGCATTTAGCAGGTAGTTTAACTGTGTTCGTTTTAGCAAAAACATTCTCTGGGCCCCAATACATGAGTTGTTTACAGTTATCTTTGAGTAAAAATCTAAACTAATCTTTCTCTCTGGTATTTTGTTCATCTAACAACTTTTAAGATAATTTTTTGCACTACTATTGCTTGTAAGAGTCAAAGTAGCAGTTGTAATTGTCATGTCAGCTGTCTGATCACCCTGTTTTTCGGTGTGTGTTTTTGTTTATGTCGTCATTTCATGCGCACATGGTGTTTTGTTTTGGTTTTGATCGTTCGTCTTGCACCTATCTGTGGCGTTCCTCCCTCCCCCTCATTACTACAGTTTCCGCTTCTAATTGTTTGACTCCACTCACCTGCATTCAATGTTTGTCCATCTCTTCCTCTATTTATTCCCGTCTGTCGCGCCAATCGGTGCCAGATCGTCGTTCGACTACAGCCCATGTGTAGTCATTCTGTCTAGTCCTGCTCTGTCGTGCCATTGTCTGCTGCTACTGGTTTTGTTTTGCTTTTTCTATTTTTTCTCCTCCCTCATTTACTAGACCGGACCCCTACATTCCTCAGAAGTGTTTTTGGTTTGCTCCGTGACGGGCTCTCTCGTGTTCTCCTCCCTCCTCCACTTCCTACGCGGCCGCGCCATCGGGCGCCCCCTGCCGGGTGTTTACGAAAGGACATTCAAGCCTCTTATTTTCCTGCTGGACATTTTTCTATTATTTCCCGGCCTGTTTTTGTTAGTTGGAGGGAGTTTTTCTTTTGGACTTTTTTTAATAAATTCTCACACCATACCTGCATCTGTGTCCAGTTGTGTTCCTGACAGAACGATCTGGCCAAGATGGACACAGCAGGCGCAGATCCTGTCAGAACCGCAGTCACCCAGCAGGGTGTTCTTTTAGGCCAGCACGAAGCCAGATTGACGAACACCACAAGGGAAGTGGAGTTCTTAACCAACCAAGTGGCTGAGCTGACCACCCGCATCCAAGAGCTGCAACGAGAGGCTGCAAAGGGTGGTGCAGCTCACCATCTTCCTCGCCATGAGCTTGAGCCCCGATGCAATAACCCACCACCCTACGATGGAGACCCCAATTCCTGCCGGGCCTTCTTGTCCCAGTGTTCGGTGGTGTTTGCCTTGCAGCCACGCACATACGCTCTTGAGATGTCCAAAGTGGCTTATGTATTGACTCTTCTAACTGGTAAAGCTAGAGACTGGGGTACTTCCGTCTGGGAGACTCAAGCCCCTTGTTGCGCCTCTTTTAAGGATTTCCGCCAGGAGATGGAGAGGCTATTTGACCGCTCTGCCAGAGGTCAGGAAGCGGCTGACCAGCTAGCACGGCTCCGTCAGGCGGGTCGCTCAGTAACGGACTACGCTATTCATTTTAAGACTCTGGCAGCGACCTGCGATTGGAATGAGGGGGCCTGTCGAGCTATGTTCCGTGCAGGGCTTGATGATGACATCCAGGATGAGCTGGCCACTCAGGACTTGCCACGGGACTTTGACGATCTCGTTAATATGGCGTTGCGGATCGAGGGTCGCCTTCGCCGCCGCCGTCAGCGCCTGGCAGTTCGTCCACCCTGGAGGACCGAGGAGTCGTCACCTGTTTCCCCCACCGAAACCACTGAGCCGGAGCCTATGCAGGTGGGGCGCCTGCGGCTCACTCCGCAACAGAAGCAGCAAAGACTCACCCAAGGGCTATGTCTGTATTGTGGCAAGTCCGGTCACTTCGCAGCAGGATGTCCGTTAAAAGTCAAGGCTCACCAGTAAAGAGGGGGATCCTGGTGAGCGCTACCCCTTTATTGCATTCCCCCTCCTCTCGCACTCTCCTTCCTGTCTCAATTCAGTTTGGTGATATTTCTAACTCCTGTGCAGCACTGGTTGACTCGGGAGCTGAGGGCAACTTTATGGACCTCTCCCTAGCCACCCGTTGGGGGATTCCTGTCATTCCTCTTCCTGAACCTATTCCTGCCCGTTCATTGAATGGCACTTTGATCACCACTGTCTCCTATGCTACCCCTCCTGTCAGTCTAATAGTCTCGGGCAATCACCGTGAGGTAACCACGCTGTACCTTCTTGAATCCCCGAGTGCTCCCATTGTCCTGGGGCACCCGTGGTTGGTGCAACATGGCCCTCACGTGGATTGGTCGAGCAACTCTGTCTTGTCTTGGAGTAAGTTTTGTCATGCGTCTTGTTTGGGTGCTGCCTCTTTTCCTGTGTCTGTGTGTCCTGTCTTACAGGTGGAGGCTGCTGATTTGAAGGGGGTCCCAGTGGAGTACCACGACCTGTGCCAGGTGTTTTGTAAGTCCCGGGCCACCTCGTTACCTCCACATCGTCCTTATGACTGTGCCATTGAGCTCCTCCCAGGCACTTCTCCGCCCAAGGGTCACTTGTTTTCCCTTTCAGGCCCTGAAAGAGAGGCCATGGACAAATACATTAATGAATCCCTCAAAGCCGGTCTCATCCGACCCTCTTCATCTCCTGCAGGTGCTGGCTTCTTCTTTGTCAAGAAGAAGGATGGCTCCTTGCGTCCTTGTATAGATTACCGAGGCCTGAATGACATCACTATTAAGAACAGGTACCCCTTGCCTCTTATGTCGTCTGCCTTTGAGCTACTGCAGGGAGCCAAGGTCTTCACCAAGCTGGACCTTCGAAATGCCTACCACCTGGTTCGTATACGTGAGGGGGATGAGTGGAAGACAGCTTTCAACACGCCCACGGGACACTTTGAGTACCGGGTCTTACCATTTGGTCTGACCAACGCCCCAGCTGTCTTCCAGGCCCTGGTTAACGACGTGTTGAGAGACATGGTGAATCAATTCGTCTTCGTGTATCTTGATGATATCTTGATATTTTCCCCATCTCTGCAGGTACACACTCAGCATGTTCGCCAGGTGTTACAACGGCTGCTGGAGAACCAGCTCTATGTTAAGGCGGAGAAGTGCGTTTTCCATGCCCAGTCGGTTCCGTTCCTGGGGTTCGTTATTTCGGCAGGGGAGATCAAAGCCGACCCCTGTAAGGTAAGGGCCGTTGCCGAGTGGCCAGCTCCTGACTCTCGTAAAGCTCTGCAGCGGTTCCTGGGGTTTGCCAACTTCTATCGGCGGTTCATCCGGAACTTTGGTCAGATTGCTGCACCTTTAACGGCACTCACCTCTCCCAAGGTACTGTTCAAGTGGAATACTGGGGCACAGGAGGCCTTTGATAAATTAAAGTCCCGTTTTATCTCTGCTCCTGTCTTGTCTATTCCAGACCCTGAACGTCAATTCATTGTTGAGGTGGATGCCTCAGATGTCGGTGTGGGCGCGGTCCTATCTCAGCGGTCACACGAAGATGGTAAGGTGCATCCCTGTGCCTTCTTCTCCCACCGCCTGAGTCCCCCAGAACGGAATTACGACATAGGTAATCGGGAGTTGTTGGCAGTCAGGCTGGCTTTGGGGGAGTGGCGTCACTGGTTGGAGGGCGCAGCTCAGCCCTTCCTGGTCTGGACGGATCATAAGAACCTCGAGTACATCCGTTCGGCCAGGAGGCTGAGCTCCCGACAGGCTCGCTGGGCCCTCTTCTTTGGTCGGTTCAATTTCACCCTGTCATACAGGCCCGGGTCCAAGAATATCAAGCCCGATGCACTCTCTCGTCTTTTCGAGGCTCCTGAGGGGAGGGAGCCTGCAGACACCATCTTGCCCAAAGGGGTGGTGGTGGCATCCCTCTCTTGGGACATCGAGAGACGAGTAGAGGAGGCTCTACTTAAGGGTCCTGTGCCGAAGGGGGGTCCAGCGGGTAATCTGTTTGTTCCCACCAAGTTGCGCTCTGAAGTGATCCAGTGGGGTCACTCGTCCAGGCTAGTCTGTCATCCAGGAGTCCGGAGGTCGCTGGCTGCCATCCGTCAGCGATTTTGGTGGCCATCCATGGCCAAGGATGTCAGGCAGTTCGTGGCTGCCTGCTCTGTGTGCGCTCAGAACAAGACTTCCAATGCGCCCCCCGTTGGTCTGCTCCACCCGTTGCCCATCCCTTCCCGCCCCTGGTCACATTTGGCCCTTGATTTTGTCACTGGCCTCCCAGAATCCATGGGTAACACCGTCATTCTTACGGTGGTGGACCGTTTCTCTAAGACGGCCCATTTCATTCCCCTTCCCAAGCTCCCCTCTGCCAAAGAGACTGCTCAGGTGATGGTTGATCACATATTCTGGATTCATGGTCTTCCGGTCGATGTGGTCTCCGATAGGGGTCCCCAGTTTGTCTCTCGGTTTTGGAGGGAGTTCTGTCGGCAGATCGGGGCCTCTACGAGTCTGTCATCAGGTTTCCATCCCCAGACCAACGGGCAGTCCGAGCGGGCAAACCAGGATTTGGAACGCACTCTTCGCTGCCTGGCATCCCACAATCCCAACTCCTGGTGTCAACAGCTGTCCTGGGTAGAATACGCCCATAACTCCCTTCCGGCTTCTGCCACAGGTATGTCCCCATTCCAGTGTTCTGTTGGTTATCAACCTCCCTTGTTTCCCACACAGGAACCCGAAGCTGCGGTCCCGTCTGCTTTGGCTTTTGTCCGACGGTGTCGACGCACCTGGAAGAAAGCTAAGGCGGCCTTGGCCCAGGCTAGTAGGCGGACCAAAGCAGCGGCCGATCGTCACCGGACTCCTGCCCCCCGCTATGTGTGTGGTCAAAGGGTATGGCTTTCCACCAAGGACCTGCCTCTCAGGGTAGCCTCACGCAAGTTGGCACCCAGGTTCATTGGCCCATACCGGATCACCAAGGTCCTGAGTCCGGCGGCGGTGCAGCTCAAGCTCCCTACCACGCTTGGTCGGGTACACCCTGTTTTCCATGTTTCCAGGGTTAAACCTGTGTTCCATTCCCATCTTGTTCCATCTGCCCCAACCCCCCCTCCCCCCCGTCTAGTGGATGGCTCCCCGGTCTATACGGTGAGGAAGTTGCTAGATGTCCGACGTAGGGGGCGGGGCTTTCAATACCTTGTGGACTGGGAGGGCTATGGCCCAGAGGAGAGGAGCTGGGTCCCGGCCCGGGACATCTTGGATCGGACACTGGTCGAGGACTTCTACCGGCGACGAGGTGAGCCCCTTCCTGCGGCGCCTGGTGGCGTCCGTCAGAGGGGGGTACTGTCATGTCAGCTGTCTGATCACCCTGTTTTTCGGTGTGTGTTTTTGTTTATGTCGTCATTTCATGCGCACATGGTGTTTTGTTTTGGTTTTGATCGTTCGTCTTGCACCTATCTGTGGCGTTCCTCCCTCCCCCTCATTACTACAGTTTCCGCTTCTAATTGTTTGACTCCACTCACCTGCATTCAATGTTTGTCCATCTCTTCCTCTATTTATTCCCGTCTGTCGCGCCAATCGGTGCCAGATCGTCGTTCGACTACAGCCCATGTGTAGTCATTCTGTCTAGTCCTGCTCTGTCGTGCCATTGTCTGCTGCTACTGGTTTTGTTTTGCTTTTTCTATTTTTTCTCCTCCCTCATTTACTAGACCGGACCCCTACATTCCTCAGAAGTGTTGGTTTGCTCCGTGACGGGCTCTCTCGTGTTCTCCTCCCTCCTCCACTTCCTACGCGGCCGCGCCATCGGGCGCCCCCTGCCGGGTGTTTACGAAAGGACATTCAAGCCTCTTATTTTCCTGCTGGACATTTTTCTATTATTTCCCGGCCTGTTTTTGTTAGTTGGAGGGAGTTTTTCTTTTGGACTTTTTTTAATAAATTCTCACACCATACCTGCATCTGTGTCCAGTTGTGTTCCTGACAGTAATGTTTATTTGTGAAAAGTGAATTGCTGGTAAAAATCCGTTAAGTAATCTTCCTGTCATAGAAACACCACGCTCTTCCATTTGCCAGCAATCCCAATCACCAGAGTTCTAATCACCTGCACCTGCATCACAGTATAAAACAGCACCGAGCACACACACACAGTCTGGTTTCCAAAGTGGAAAAGACTAATCAGTACCCAGAGGGAAAATACTCACTTTCCATCCCGAACAGAAGGCCTTGGAAGAGTAGGAAGGAAAGAGGCCTGTGGCCTTGTATTGACTACCAAGCTCTAAACACAACCACCATAAACTACTGTTACCCACTTCCCCTTGTCCCATCTGCACTAGAGCAAATGCGTGGAGCCAGGACCTTCACAAAGCTGGACCTCAGGAGTGTGTATAACCTCATTTAGATATATGAGGGGGACAAATGGAAGACTGCTTTTGTGACACCTACTGGCCATTATGACTATCTTGTCATGCCGTATGGATTAGTCAATGCCCCCTCAGTATTCCAAGGTTATATTAATGAGGTATTCAGGGAGTACCTCCACCAGTTCATACAGGTCTACATCCACGACATTCTGGTGTACTCCCGGAATGAGGCCGAACATCACCAGCACGTCTTTGAGGTCCTCCAGAAGCTCAAAGAACACCAACTGTTCCTCGAGGCCGAGAAGTGCACTTTCCACCAAACCTCAATCCAGTTCCTTGGGTACCAAATCAGCTCCTGGGGAATCAAAATGGACAAGGGGAAGTTTGAAGCAATCTGAACCTGGCCCCGACCCACAGCCATTAAAGAGCTCCAGCGATTCCTAGGTTTCTCAAATTTCTATAATCGCTCCATCCTCAACTACAGCTCCATCACAGCCCAGCTCACTAACCTTTTGAAGGGTAAGCCCAAGAATCTGTCTTGGCAACCCGAAGCCCCCACCGCCATGGAAACCCTTCAACAGGCCTTTAATTCGGCCCCACCCCCTGTCCACCCATACCCAGGTAGCCAAGGTAGACGCCCTTTCAAGACTCCACACTCCAGATGATCTGTCAGAGAACCACAGACCCATCCTACCACCAAGCCAAATCATCAGCCCCATTCATTGGACCTTGGACAAGGATATCACGGCCACTAATGTCTCCGATCCTGCTCTGCTTGAGTGCCCCCCACATCACACCTACTGTATGTTCCTCACAGCCAAAGAACCCCCTTTATCCATGCAACGCATACTTCCCTGGGCACTGGTCATCCTAGAAAAGATCAAACTCTCTTGCTGCTACAAGATTGCTTCTGGTGGCTGGGAATGGCCAACAACATCAGAAGGTACATGAGAGGACACCGGGAATGTTCCATGCTAGAAATGCAGCTAGAAAGATCCTTCCTCTCCCCATTCCACATTGTCCCTGGTCACATCTAGGAGTATATTTTGTTACAGAATTACCTGCATCCTATGGTAATACTTGTATCCTGGTAGCAATAGATAGATTCTCCAAGGCCTGATGCCTGGTGCCTCTAAAGGGACTTCCAACTGACATAGAGACGCCTGAGGTGTGACAGTAAACATATCTTCTGGATACCACCCTCAGAGCAATGGCCAAATGGGGAGACTGCGCCCGGTGGACGGCGACGGCTCCTCCTGTTTTGGGCAGCCGGCAGGAGTCCCCCGTTCCCTGCTCCTCCCCGTCCCGGCAGATGGCAGCAGGCTCCGGCCCCCCAACTCCTCCGCTCCCTCACGGATGGCAACCGCCCCTCCACATCACGGGCGGGCGGCAGCGAGCTCGCCCGTCCCCGACAACTCGCTCCAGCCCACCGCCGCGAGCGTCCATGGCGGCACACTCCTCGCCAGCTTTAACCATGCTTGCTGGACTTATTCTCTTGTAAGTTACATCGATACACAACACGGATGTTCTCCGGAACTCTTTCACTCTCGCGGGATCATATAACACATGAAAATACAGTGCGACAAAAGATATTATAGAACCCATTATAATCCACAATACTATCTATAATGGATGCAGACAGTTAACTGATGCCCTGGTATATTTCTGACGTATAGTAGTACTCCAAGCTCTACCGCTGTTTCTGACACGAAGGGCAAACTTATTTGCCAATCATCACAAGTGATGTAACATAACGTTAACACGCCCAGTATAGTCTCTCCCAAGCTGTTGTGGCATTGTGAAATGGTGCAGGAAAAATCTTGTCAATCCAAATGTAAGAAATAAGGAAAATAAAAGAGCCTCAATGGAATGGCACCACAGAGGCCGCTACAGCAAATACAGTATAATACAGGAATTAAAACAAATACAGCAAGTCACTTTATGTGGAGCTCGACATCACAGAAACTTCCTGTGATGCCAAGGGTATTACAGTTACTTATTGTAAAGAGAATTTGCAGTATTTTACTGGGTGATATACAGTAAATAACTGTAGAAATTACAGAAATGTCTAACAATGTACCTACCACTTTATGTGTATTTCTTTCGAAGAAAGTTGGATGAGCATAAGATACATCATCATCATGGGTATGAACTGTTTGAATAATAATGGCAGACATGTTAAAACAGTAAAGCTCATACATATTGTGCTGATATCAATAGGTTTATGGGAAACACTTACCCTGTTGATCTGTTTCTTTTTGTTTCTGGCAGATCCAGAAGAACCAGACTACAGCTACAATCAAGAGAAATCCAGCAGCAGCAGCAGTAGAGATCAGTAAGTGTATAAATGGTTCTGTAATGGACAACATGAAAGAACAATAACAAAACTTTGAAGCATCAGCACTATATACATGTAATGCATGTCTGACACACTAATGATTAGGAGAGACAGTCATAGTGTGTGTATTTACATGTGTAGGCCTAAATAGTGTACAAAAACACAAGTTACATACCTGAACATGTTTGACATAGTTTGCTTATGTTGAGATGTGTGCTTTGTTTAGTGAAGGAATTGTTGATCACACAGCTGTAGGTGTTATTATCCTGATATTCCACCTCCAGAGGAAGAGAGAGACTGATGCTGAGATCAGACACACTGATGCTGGACAATAAACTGTTTCCTTTGAACCAGGAGAAGGTCACTTGACTCACATTCACCACTGAACACAGCAGTGAACAATTCTGCTGTGATGATGATGATGATAATGATGATGATGATGATGATGATGATGATGAGCAATGTGAAGAGTTTCTGGAGATAACAGGAACTGGAAGATGAGCTTAAAACATGAAAAAATAAACAGAAATAAAGTGAAATAATTATACAGAACTGATTTTCAGCAGTAGTTATCAGCACTATTAGAGACACTGAATCTGAAGGATGTGAAGCAGTGATCTGGGGGTCGGTTTTGGGTGTCACTGAATGAACTGATTAGACACATTAGGTGATATCAGTTTGATGAATTCTGCAGCCCTATTATAAACTTACATGAAATAATAATGCACATTAGTATGTTTATTAATTCAAACAAACATCAATACAAAAAGTGCATTGAAAACTGATTTATTACCTATTCTCATTTTAAACATAAAAACATCAACTACAGCAGGCCATAAATATAATTTAGTAGTATTTACAATATGAATATGAAAATAACAAATTGCATTAATACTCTACTTTCCATAAACAGTAACATTAAATTTCTTGATAGTCTCATGATTCTTAATAGTGATACTTAGTTTATAAAGTCCAGAGTCAGTGGTTCTGGTGTCTGTGATGGTCAGAGATCCGGTCTGATCCAGCTTCAGTCTGTCTCTGAATCTCTCATCATCATCATATTGAGGATTGTTCCCGATTGCTTTCTTTATTACAGCTATACGTAGTTGTACAAAACGCCACTCAATCTTATCATATGTGTGTATACCGTCAAAATCATTGTTTAGAATTATAGAATCTCCCTTCTTCACTGAAACAGACTTCACCTTATTCGTCTCAACACCAAACACACCTGGAGAATTTAATGTTAACATTTAATGTTGTTTAACCAATTTTTTAAACATTAAAATGTAAATGCAATTCAAAGCTTCATTGTATTTTGACTTGAAATATATATATAAATATTGTTTTTTAGATTATTGAAAGACATACATCACATATAGCAGCACCATAATTTAAGAATTACTTGCTAAGTTACAGAAATTGACAAAGAAATTTACTTGAAACGACGGCATTGAAACAGTATTGTAAAATCAAAGCCTGCTGGGTATCTTAGATGATAATGTTAGTTAAGAGAACATTTCATCAAAAAGAAATAATTAACCGATAGATCTAAAGTGTTTAATAACAATCCTTTTTTCATGATAACAGTTCCAAACTAAAAGATCTCACGGTAATATCACAGATGTGGTTTCGGTGTAAATTATGAAACATTTTTTTTTTATTAGTAATATACAGAGCCCCACACATGACATGCAAGAAAAAATAATAAATTGTGCGCACGATTTACTAATTCCTTCCCTCAATTTACTAAAAGATGCGATTTAGCAAATCGAGGGAACGAATTAGTAAATCGTGCGCACAATTTAGAAATTGAGTGAACGAAATAGTAATTGTGTGCCCGTTTTAGTACATTGAGGGAACGAATTAGTAAATCGTGCACACGATTTAGCCTTATATTTTTTCCTGTGTGTCATGTGCGGGGCTCCGTAGTAATAGCACACAAATAAAATAATATATAAATATATATTAGCTTAAATTAGGCTAACATTTTCAATAAATAAACACACTTAACTTACCAACCAGATGCCACAAGTACAAACAGAACAAAATCATTGTGTGAACCATTTTCTGTCGAACACCTCCCAGTGCACTTTGAAATATTAACACTGCACAGGTTTGAACTAGACACAGTGGAAATATAGTAGTGCTGTGGTGACACATCTCTCAGAATCTTATGACTGTATAGCTTTTTTTAAAGTTAACTGAATGTGTAGAGAGGGCGTATTTGAGTTCAATTTATTTATATAGCGCAGGTAAAGACAACCATGGTTGACCAGAGTCCTTAACAAAAAAAAAAAGTCACACACAAATAAGACAAATACAGTAAAAACTTCACAATGTCTCAGCTCAGCTTGATATAAAAGCCAAGGAATACAGGTGTGTCTTAATTAATGACTTAACAATTCCATCAGTCTGAGCAGTTCTTATGTGTACAGGTAAACTATTCCACAAATTAGGTGCCATCAATGAAAAAGCTCGGTCACTTTTCTTTTTTAACCTGGTTCGCGGAACATTGAGGAGCACCTGATTGGATGACCTCAATGCTTTAACAGGAGCGTGGAATGTAAAAGCTCAGATAAATACGCAGGCGCCAACCCATTAAAAATCTTAAAAACAAACAATAAAATCTTGAAATCAATCCTGAAGCGGACAGGAAGCCAGGACAGGGGTAATGTGCTCATACTTTTTAATCCCATTTAAAAACCGAGCTGCTGCATTTTGGACTAATTGTCAGCGTTGAAGAGATGACTAATCTGAACCAATAAATAAAGAGTTACAGTAGTCTAGTCTAGATGTTATAAAAGCATGAATGACACTTTCAAACTTCTTACGTGGCCCTTACGTGGCAGGTAGGGCATGACTCAGGCTTTTACACCAGAATTAAACTGTTATTCAAATTTAAAAGCACTGTCAAAGATAACACAGAAATTCTTGGTAAATGGACGAACATACAAGCCTAAATTACCAAGTTCATCTACACAAGCACTTAGATCCCTTGGATGACCAAACACAACAATCTCAGTCTTATTTTCATTAAGACAAAGAAAGATCTGATCCAGCCGTATTTTTTTTTATCTCTCAGGCAATTAAGTAATGGCAGAAATTAAACTGTGTCATTTGTTTTGACAGGCAAATACATTTGTACATCATTTGCTTAACAGTGGAAGGTATTTCTAGAGAAGCAGTCAACAAATTAAACAACAAATCAAACTTGATTATCAAGGACCTGTACCGAATGATCTTCTTGTTGCTTTACAGTATAAAAAGTGTCCACCAGATGACAGGATGCTCTTGCTTAATTGAAAAATGAAATACTGGCCCGATTATGGACCTTCTTGAAAAAAAGCACTTAGGAGGTTATTGCACCATTACAAGTGTCATTGCAAAAGGTAAAATAATATTGTCAGTGATTACATTAATTTAAATAAATAAATAAATAAATACGACAATTAATTAAGTTAATGTCTGAGAGACTGATGCTGAGATCAGACACACTGATGCTGGACAATAAACTGTTTCCTTTGTACCAGGAGAGAGTCACGTGACTCACATTCAACACTGAACACAAGAAGATCCTCGAAGATCTTTCAGATGATAAAGAAGTTTGTAAAGTGTAAATGAAGATTACTGGAATGGGCAGAGGAGCTGGAAAACACAACATGCTTTATAAAGGTGCATCCTGAATCATCATTTTGACAATTGACTATTCTCCATGTCATAGGTTAATCTACTCACCATACACAGTAGCTAACTCTGTAACTCTTGGGTATCTCTGCACTTTTAATCTTCATACTTAGATGATAAACTCCAGTGTGTTCAGTTGTACCACCCAAACAATCATAAAATAACTCCAGGAAATTACAGCATGTTTCTTTTATTAGCTGAACGTAAGGCGATGGATTCACACGGAGCTTGTAGAAAGGCGGAGGCTGACGAGGAGCGAAAATGGGCAAAAAATATTTCTGCTCTATCGCGGGGAGTCGGCAAGTTATGAGGGGTCATGTATATGTATTATACCACTGAAATTACTTGAGCAGTTTTAATGTTCTAAAAAACAAACAAACACATAGGCTAATTCAATAACGTGCGTTCATGGATGGGGCTCGAGCATAAATAAGCGTCTAAAATGCATAGGCTATGCATTTTTGACTTGCTGTTAAAGTTGAATGTAAGAATGACTCGACTGTATTATTATTATTTTGTTTATTTATTTGTTTGTTTACTTTATTTTTATGGTAAAATTCCGATGTTTTGAGATGAACGTTTGGCTATCATTTACATTCATTTAATTCATAATTATAGTGAGGACAGTATCATTTTTCTGTCTGGCGCTTTTATACAACTAAAATTGAATGGATGCATATTTTAAAATGGTTAAAAATATGATTTGCAGTTCAGATTGATTAAAAAAAAATTATGGCCTTGTTTGATATAGGCTAAATTAAAATAAAAAAAGTTAGTTGAAAAAAATCACCTGTATAGAAACAATGACAAGAGAACAAAGAGGTGTATTATTATTAGTATTATTATTAAATTAGGAAAGTGCAAGCTATTCTAGGCTATTCACAACATAAAAAATGCCCACCCAGGATATCTGCAAGCCCACAGAAAGAACCAAGAGCCGTGTCAAGAACCGGCCCAGCACTAAACTGGCATGAGTTAAACTCAGACCACAGAAGGTTTCAGTTTGACTCAGAAACAAACTGCTAGTGAAAGGGTCGACAATCTTTTCGGCATGACGTGCCATTTTGAGTTTTTTTGGTTAACCACTGTGCCAACACCCTGTTCTGTACAGTAGGCCTATTTGATATTCATGCAAATCTTTACTGAGGATTTTTTCAAAAAATAGGTTTTTAAACTTTTTCTCTTATTAACTTATTCAAGTTTCTTGAATAATACAGACACAGTGTGATGTACTGAATACCACTGTTACCTTTCATTTTAATCACCATTCTATATATATTCACTGTTTACACACACTCGCAAAGAGATCTGAGTATGGGCTTTGCAAAAAGTTACATTCAGAAGCTCATAAACTATGGAAAGCCATTCTAACATTTAATCTATAAACCATACTAGTATCTTTTTTCATGTTACTACTACTTATTTTTTTAGATACTAGTATATTTTCCATTAAGTAGTACTTATTCATTAGGTACTACTAGTGTTTAATCTTTAGCTACTAGTGTCTTTTGTAAAGTTACTATTTATTCATGAGATAGGCCTACTAGTACTTAATCCTTAGATACTAGTATTTATTCCAATCATGACTAGTATTTAATTATACTCTTCTTGTTAACAAAAAACATAACTAGTACTTTTTTTTGTTTTTGTTTCTAGTAACTTTTTAGACCAGAGATATCCCGAACTTAATAGATACTAGTACTTTTTTAATTTGCATTTCTGCCCAGTATGGTAATGGTATGTTGAATATTAATGAGCCAGCAACATTTAGGAGAGAGATTAAACAGGAAACTGAAACAAGAAGATGGATGTACTTTTTTGAGAAAACAAAATAGAAAAGAAACAATCATTTGTACACAAGCACATAGAAAACGTATTTTTATCAGTCTTGTAAACACTATAATTACTAAACAGTATAGCCTAATGTGTTTGTTGGTCTGTGACTGACCTCTGGTGGCAGGATGATTGATATCCTGTAAAGGGCATATTGGTGCTACAGACACATTAATGTCCAGCATTATTTTTTTTTATATGCAAAAAAAAAAAAGAAGAAAAAAAAATACATTAATGTTCTGTACAGGGCACATTGGTGCTGTAGAAATTGAATGATTTTACATGAATGTCCTGTAGAGGGCACACTGGTGCTACAGACACATTAATGTTCTGTACAGGGCACACTGGTGCTGCAGACACTGCAAGTTTTTACATTAATGTCCTGTATAGGGCACACTGGTGCTACAGGCACATTAATGTTCCATAGAGGGCACATTGGAGCTACAGACACATACACCAATGTCCTGTAGAGGGCACACTGGTGCTACAGACACATTAATGTTCTGTACAAGGTACACTGGTGTTGCAGACAGTGAATGTTTATTGCATTAATATACTGTACAGGGCACACTGGTGCTACATACACATTAATGTCCTGCACAGGGCACACTTGTGTTACAGACATGTAATGTTTTTACATTAATGTCCTGTAGAGGGCACACTGTTGCTGCAGACACATTAATGTTCTTTACAGGGCACACTGGTGCTAAAGGCACATTCATTTTTTGTACAGGGCACACTGGTGTTGCAGACACTGAATGTTTTGGCATTAATATCATGTACAGAGCACACTGGTGCTACAGACAGATTAATGTCCAGCACAGTGCACACTTGTGCTACATACACCAAATGTTTTTACATTAATGCCCTGTACAGGGCATACTGGTACTATAGACACCTAATGTTTTTACATCAATGTCCTGTACTGGACACATTGGTGCTAAAGACATATTAATGTTCTTTACAGGGAACACTGGTGCTCGAGACACTGAATGTTTTTACAATAATGTCCTGTATAGGGCACACTGGCGCTACAGACACATTAATGTTAATTTACATCCATACATGCATACATATATATATATATATATATATATATATATATATATATATATATATATATATATATATATATATATATATATATATATATATATATATATATATATATAAATGGCTATATATAAAACTAATAATTATGGTTATTATTTCTAAATAAAACCTTTAAACAAAATAAGTAATATTACTTTTGTAGAGGCCAAAATATTACTAGTAAGTATTCATAGAGTCTCATTAGAGTACAGTGGAAACAAGATGCTTCTTGCATGAGATGTTTTGTGTGTTTGTTTACAGTCTTTTATTTCACATTAACCTCTTAAGACTTTACATTGTTTAGAGCATTAAAATGCTATGCTATGTCCTCAGTAAAGTACATCTGGACTCAATTTCTTTAAACAATAAAATAAAATGACATGACTGAACAGGCAAAAACAAGTGATTTTTTTTATATCATCAATACATTTTTAGTTTTCAAGATTTTTTTTTCTTTTTTTTTTACCAAACTTTGTATAAAGATGATTCTCAACTATGTTATATCAGAATGATTCAGTATACCATTTTTCTTTCTGCAAAATGTGTGTAAAATTACCATAAACAGGTTTTCTCATTATATACAATGTATCTATAAACTAAGTATAATTTGCATATTAATGCATTTTGGGGGCAACATGTGATGAGAAAAGAAGTGTAATAAAGGGTGTAATAATCGACAAGATTTTCATAATAACATATAATATTTCATAGAATATTGAAATATCATTTATTTCTCTGTTCATTTGTTATGTCTCCCAAAATGTGTAATAAACATGCTTTTAGTTCCGGTGTCCTCATATGAGGACATGAATGAAATCACCATCCTGTTTTTTAACAGAAAGTCATATTTTGATTTGAAACCCTATAATATTTTCCTGAGATGTTGATTTATGACACACAATTAAAAAATTAGACAGATTTTAATGATAAGTCGTAGCTAATTTCCATAAGAGTGTCACTAAATTAATTTCAGACATTTTTGATGTCCAAGGAGAGGGAGTGGTCATGGTGAAACCATGAATATCTCTGAAAAGCCCTGAATTTGCTCTGAACAGGATATCCAGAATAACACTTTGGCATCTTCAGTCTCAGAGAAATACACTAAAATATGATGTCCTCATATGAGGATGCAGGGTCTTAAGAGGTTAACGGGGTTTTGAGGCGAAGTCATTCATGTTAGCAGGTAAAGAAGTCTTTCATCTTTTTTCTGATCTAACTGCAATGTCTGCAGATCGCCTTAGTTTATCTTCAGTATCTTCTGTTCACTTTGGCATTAACAAAAACTTCTCCTTCATTTCAAAACTTCTCAAAAGAAACTGAATAGAGGACATTGAAGAACTGACTTGACCGCATACATTAATTCTTTGTTTCTAGGTTTGTATAGTTATTTCTCTTCTCATTTCATACTGACCGCAATTTGTTTTCTGTTGAGTTCCAGTACACCACATCCTGTAGAGAGTATCAGCAAACTGACCCTTAATGTTCCACACACATGATTTTAATGTTCAGATTGTGTATTCACTCCCTGTAAGTAACCTACTTAATTTTAAAATTTTGGGGTGACATTTTACAAGAAAACTTGATCATTTTTTATGTTATTATTTTGTGACTCACTGATGTTGACATTAATGGGCTTGTCTAAACACACACACTTGCAGTCCTTGCACTTGACCACTTGTCTATGTAAATGACGTATTTCCTGTATTTGGCCCAAGTGTTCAAGTGGTGGTGAGGACCACAAGTGTGTGTGGTCTTTTCACTATATCTGATGGGACACGTTATAGTGTTGTAATAAAAATACAAGTGTTAACAGAGCTCTATTTTGATTTTCTATATATTGAATAAAAAAATTAAAATAAAAAAATAAAAACTTCTAAATGTCTGTTCAGATGAAACACTTGTTGTGCTTCTAATGAAGTGACAAGAAACAGTTGCAATTGTGCAAAATAAAGATTAATCTTTGCACCAATAAAAGTGCAACACTTTGTTTTGCTACCAAATTCTAAGCAATATATAATTATAAATAATTTTTAATGTACACTGAAAAGTTTTCTGCAAACTCTTGTGAGATCTCAGCCAAAAGTCTTGAATTATTTCCATATCATGATGCATGATGGGATACACTTAGCCTTGAATACCGGAGTGTCAGTGAAATTTGTCATTGTTTTTTTTTTTTTTTTTTTTTTTTTGGACAGGTCTAACATGTTCACCAGAGCAGAGAGGACCAATCAGGACACAGGACTAAACAGATCCCAGTGGTCTGAGACATAAAAACATTAATCAATAACAGCACCCAAGCCTCATTGTTTAAAACGGTGACGAGGATTGGACGAAGTCTTCAGATTAACATTTTAATAGTCAAAATGATTAAAAATATATGTACATTTGAATAGTTTATTTTTAAAATCATTAAATAATAACAATAAAAGCTTCCAATAGGTCTATGTTGTCATAGTTCAATTGTCTATTTTACCGTTATAGTCAGTGACTGACAGCTAATACTACTGTAAGGGCATATATTGAGAAATGGCAGTAATAAAGCAAACAGATTTAATCCTTTAACCACGTGATGGTGGCACTTGATCTGTGTTTTGTGCTGTGTCATTCATGGCTGCTGGCTTGAGCCGGGAGAACATTACACATTCGGTAAGTGACCGATGCTCACTGGGTTTGGGGGGCATTAGGGGAATTTTTATAGTGTACTAATGCAGTTTTAAACTTACGACTCTAGCCTACACTGACTGAGAAACGCCATCCGTGCATCAGACAGGCTACTAATGGGGCTTGGGCATTGTGACGTCATTACTTGGTGTGGCCACCAAGTTGACAGCCTCCTTTACTGCTACTCGGGCTACTGCGCAGTGTTTAGACATACTCCTCTCATCCGTGTGTCTTAATTTGATTAATTAAAAATCTATTTCAACCATGATAAACCGTATCTGTATTGTGGGTAGTAAATAGCGCAACATATAATCACCATGGGGAAAATAAAATGAGAATGGATTAACTTTACACCGCTTTCCTGCTTGGAGGGCGCGACGGAGACCATAACATCTGAATATTCATTTATATAGCTTAAGTCAACATTGAAAATAAGGGAAATTTCTTGGGTTACTCATCCAAAATACGGGAAATTTCAACATTCATCTTTTTGTTGCTATCCCTCTGCTGACATAAAAAATTTGAACTACAAAACTGCTGCATTAAATAACGTTAAGCGATTTGTGAAGCTAGGTCTAACGTGACTTTATTTACAGATTGGCGTGAAATCGTGCTCTCACAACAACCACGCTATCTTAAAAAGCCCAACATCACGCTAAGGTTGCTTTCAAGTAAGCAAAACGATGCTTTGAAAACAGCTGTTTCGCTGGAAGGGCAAGGAGTAGCAACCGGACAACTACACAGAGACTTGACAGGTCCGATTGAAGAGCTAACGGGATATTTTACAGGAAAATACCCATCCATTTGTGAACTGTGCATGAGACATCGGAACTATTCTGAAGTGTAGGCGCTCACAAAACAAACAAGGTAGCCTAAGATATCTATTATGCAAAAGTACGGCAGCAAGTCTCCGTCGGTACTCCACTATTTGTTGGGAATTTCATATGGATCCAAACCGTGGATTTCATATGGATCCATTAATAGTGCCGATTTTGTCCACATACCAGTCCCTGGCATCCATATTTAGCATATCCCTATAAATCCCACAACCTTTTCACGATTTTACCATCTTTTCTCTTTCTCCTAACTCTGCTTCTTCTCGTTCGATTTGATGTATGTTTACATTCGCGAGGCTGCCAGCAGGACCGCCACACCCCAGAATGCAACGCGGCGCCCAAGCCCTACAAGCTTCAATAAAATACAAAAAAGCCTACTTTAGAAAACTTTTATTTATTTACTTATGCATTGTTCGTTCATACATACAGTTCCACCGCTACGGTCTGAATCTGTAGTGTGCACCAAACAGCGTCATCGGTAAAGTCCGAATCTCCAATCAGTAATTCTAATAATGAGTCGGTTCGTTTTAGTGGATCAAAACATACTACAATTGAAGTCCGACTCCAGAACAAAAGAATTCATGAGTCGGTTCTTTCTAATGAATCATTTCCAATATACAGCTACTGACAGGTTGTTCAAATAGCAAAAGAAAGACATAATCCTTTAATATATAAAAAAATATATTTTTAGAAAAGGAATGAACAATAAAAAAAATGAAATAAAATTGTAAAAAAATATAAGATATATTTAAAGGGGATCAAAATCCAATAAAACAGACTATGACAGTCCTGTATGCGGATGGATATGGAAATCATCTAGAAAGAGCCACAAAAAAAGCAACCTTTATATTAGAAAATAAGTTATTCTCCTATAGCCTCGTCATTTTACATGTTTTGAGATTTAGCAGATGTTTATTAATAACATTTAAGATTATATTGTATGTATATATATATATATATATATATATATATGTGTATATATATATATATATATATATATGTGTATATATATATATATATATATATATATATATATATATATATATATATATATATATATATATGTATATATATATATATATATATATATATACTTTTTTTATTTATTCTTTATTTGACAGGGACAATGGACAATAAAATATTACCCCAGAATTAGCTAAAGAGCTAAATTTCATCTGCTGTCCCTGTGCAGGAGTACACCAAATTATTATTAAAAACATTTAATATTATATTGTGTGTGTGTATATATATATATATATATATATATATATGTGTGTGTGTGTGTGTGTGTGTGTGTGTGTGTGGCATCTCCTGGATTACGTGATTGTCCGTCAAAAGGATAGACGAGATGTCCTTACCACTCGTGTTATGCGCGGAGCTGAGTGCTGGACTGACCACCTCATGGTCAGATCCAAATTACTCATGAGTATTCAACCTCGTGTTCCGAGGCGAGCCCCAAACAAGAAACTAAACTGCACAGCGTTGAACAACCTCACCATCAAAGACAACCTCCGACGGCTCCTTGCTGAAAACCTCAACATGATCCCGGAGGAATCAGCTGATTGGCCAGCTCTACGCCAGGCTATTCATAACGCTGCTTCAGAGGCGCTTGGCCAATCAAGGAAACATCACCAGGACTGGTTTGACTGCAACTCAGCTGAGATACAGTCACTTCTTAAAACCAAGCATGAAGCCCATAAAGCTCTCTTGTCCTGCCCTGGATCTCCTACCCATAAAGCCACCTTCACTGCTGTAAGAGCAGAAACCCAGCGAGCCCTTCGGACTATGGAGAACATCTGGTGGGTGAAAAAGGCGCACGAAATCCAAAACCTGGCAGACTGCAATAACACTCAAGGCTTTTACGATGCCATAAAAGCATTGTACGGCCCCAGGAAGCGGGTGATTGCTCCAGTCCGATCAGCTGAGGGGTCCACGCTCTTCAAGGACCGCCACGAGATTCTTGCCCGTTGGGTAAATCATTTTGAGAATCTCTTCAACCACACCAACCCTGTTGACCAACACATCCTGGATAATCTGCCAGACTTGCCACCAACCATGCACCTGGATACTCCACCACTTTTCTCAGAACTCCGGCAAGCTATTTCAGGTATGAAAAACAACCAAAGCGCTGGACCCGATGGAATCCCTGCAGAGGTTTTCAAACATGGAGGATACACCCTCACGCGTCGCCTGCACCTCCTGATTCAAAACATCTGGGAACATGGGACCCTCCCACAGGACTGGAAGGATGCTAACATTGTTGTCATATACAAGCAGAAAGGAGACCGAGCAGTCTGTGGCAACAGCCGTGGGATATCTCTCCTCTCCATCGCAGGGAAAGTACTGGCCAAGATCATGCTCAGCAGACTGGTTGAGCACATCTCGGAAGCTGTGCTTCCGGAAACGCAGTGTGGCTTCCGGAAGACCAGATCCACAACAGACATGGTTTTTGTCTTGAGGCAGCTGCTGGAGAAGAGTCGAGAGCATCACAAAGACCTTTACGTAGCCTTCATCGATCTCAGCAAAGCCTTTGACACCATCAACCGTGACTTGCTCTGGAAATACCTATCCAAAATTGGGGTACCACCCAAGTTTCTCAGCATCCTACAGCAGCTGCATGACGGGATGCAAGCCAGAGTCCTCATGGGAGAACTCCAATCAGAGTCTTTCGGGGTAAACGTTGGGGTGAAGCAAGGCTGTGTCCTGGCTCCGATGCTCTTTAACATCCTCCTCTCTGCCATCACCTGCCTTTTCCACCGTGTCCTGGGACATGAAGACGGTGTCCATGTGGAATACCGACTTGACGGAAGCCTCTTCAACATTCGTCGGCTTCAAGCTCACACAAAGACAAAGACCCGCCAGATCTGTGAGCTTCAGTATGCTGATGACTGTGCAGTTTTAGCCCACAGCCCAGACTCTATGCAGTACGCCCTTAACACCATATCCAGTCTGTACCAATCTTTCGGCCTACAGGTTAACAATCAAAAAACCGAGGTCATGTTCCATCTCACCACCCCCGTTCCCACACCCCCCAGTTTTCACATAAATGGTGTTCCACTTAAATCAGAAGACCACTTCACCTACCTCGGCTCCACTCTGTCCTCAAGCAGCTCCCTTGACACAGAAATACACACTCGGATAAATAAAGCCTCATCATCTTTTGGACGCCTACGCAGCAGGGTTTTTGAAAATCGTAACCTGAAGGTCAGTACCAAGGTTGCTGTTTACAATGCGGTATGTCTCTCCACTCTTCTTTATGGGGCAGAGTCATGGACCTCATACCGCCAGCACATCATCCACCTAGAGGCCTTCCATATTCGCTGCTTACAAAAAATCCTCAGCTTGTCCTGGAAAGATCGAATCCCCCATACAGTCATCCTCAGCAACACCAACTCAATCTGTATGGAAGCTGCTGTGGCCAGAAAACATCTGCGTTGGATAGGGCACACCATACGCATGCCTGAACATCGCCTGCCCCGCCAAGTCCTTTACAGTCAACTAGTGGGTGCGAAACGTTCCGCTGGAGGGCAAAAGCGTTGTTTTAAGGACTATACCAGGGACCTCCTTAAGCGGGCAAACATCCCCCTCACGAAGCTAGAATCTCTGGCACTTGACCGATCAGCCTGGCAGGCCACCTGTGCTGCTGCGGTCTCTCAAATACACCAAACCAACCAAGACCAACGATCCATGAGGCGAATCAAGAGACACCAACGGGCGGCTGGTTCCCCCCTGGTATCTGGTTTCCCCTGCTCCATCTGCGGTCGAGTGTGCGGATCAAGGATCGGACTTTACGCCCATGAGATGTGGCACCAGCGGCAAGGTTGCTGAACCCCCACCCCCCATCCCTATCCCTGGAGCAAGCGTTATCATCGAACACGATGGACAGCTAAGAGTGTGTGTGTATATGTATATGTATAATTGTTTTTATTTATTGTTTATTTGACAAGGACAATGGACAATAAAATATTACCCCAGAATTAGCTACAGAGCTAAATTTAATCTGCTGTCCCCGGGCAGGAGTACACCAAGTTATTATTAATAACATTTAAGATTATATATATATATATATATATATATATATATATATATATATATATTAGGGGTGTAACGATACGCGGATTCGTATTGAACCGTTCGGTACGAGGCTATCGGTTCAGTACGCGGTACGCATTATGTACCGAACGGTTCGTTGGACTAATTAATTATATTTGGAAAATAAATAAAAAATTGTGAAATATGCGTTCAACAAGGTAGCCCAATAACCCAAACGACGTAACAGGCAACGCCCCTGACACTCCCGAAGAAGAAAAAAAACACCAACTTATATGTGTATGTTAGGCTAGGCTACTCAGTCCGGCACTCGCTCACTCAGTACGCGCTGAAGGCTCGTTGCAAAATGGCCAATGCGTTTAACCCTCTGGAGTCTAAGGGTATTTTTGGGGCCTGGAGAAGTTTTGTCATGTCCTGATATTTGTGCTTTTTTCAGTTTCTTATAAATATCTAAATGGGTAAAGTCTAATATCACTGTAATCAGCACAAACTGGGCTATAATAATATGTGAAATGCATGCATGTACATGATTGTATTTTTGAGAAAAAAAATGTTATGCATGGTTAGTGAAAAACTAAAAATGTTAAATCACTTGAATAAGGCCATAAAACACATACATAACATTGGTTCCCGGGATTGTTGAGAACTGGAGCTTGTAGCCTATAATTTTTCTTTCTAAATTATGTGAAAATCATCTTGTTTACTCATTCACAGAAAACAATATATTGATTTAAATTTTCTAAGACACTTTTTGTTGGTAAAAGTCATATGCGAGTAGGCGTCAACTATCATGAATATCATTGTGATTTACACCAGAGAAGACAAAGCCCTGCATAATGAGCTGCATAATGAGCCTCTCATTCAACTGTGACACTGAGAGGGAGGAGTTACAAGAAAGAATGTGAGAACAAAATAAAAGTATATAATTTTATGTTTGTAGTTTATTAAGAATATATTTAATTATCCCACAACATAATTTAATATCCACTTGGGGGAGCAGTTAAACAGTTTATTAGGGACAATCAAAGCTGACTTTCAAACAAATTTTTAGGCATCCTTACTCCAGTCACACAATCCTTCAGAAATCCTTTTAACAATCTTATTTTCTACCAAAAAAAAAAACATTTATTATCATCATCATCATCATTATTATTATTATTAATGTTGAAAAGAGCTGAGAATATTTTTCAGGTTTTTTTAGGGGGAATAAATTGAAAGAACTGCATTGTTTTTACATTTGTTAGAGTTATCTCTATTTGACACATTTATATTATTTACATCAAGTAAAATGGTTTTGAATGGTATAGTATTGTATACTGTTATTGAAACTTCATAATGTTTCACTTGATTATACATTTAGTCAGGAATTATAGTTTGGAAAAAGTATTTGTAAAAAGTCTAACTAGTAAAATGTTTACACGTTATGTGAAAACTAGTACAAATAAATAAAAGGAGACTTACTCATGTTTATGATCTCTGCTGAATAAAGTGCTTCATTCTTTTTTCTGAGGAAATCCATTTCTCAAATCCTCAACCACATCACATCTTTTTGGAGTGATTTATGTCTTATTCCTCTCGTCGCGAAGCAAACAGTAAAATAAAATAAAAACTCGAAGAACAGTCTGGCTGCTTTTTCTTCTGTGTGGGCGTATTCAGAGCCATATAGAGTGAGAGTTGCGACAACTCCATTGACTCCAATGGAACGCTTTTTTTACAGCAATGGCGGCTCGTGGAGCCTCTAAATAGTTCCCGGAAGTAGCAGCAAACCGATGTCGCGCCGTAGAGATGCAGCAGAACAAACCGTTTGCGACGCACTTTTAAAAGGTAAGACGTTTAAATAATAAGATTGAATATTATCAGTACATCTTAATAACAATAAATTGCAAATTAAAACCTTCTAGTAGATTATCACTCATTAAATGAGTAGATTTAAGGGATGTTATCAGATAACTAACAGATTAGGCTAGGATTGGAGCTGAATAAAGTTAGTAACGAACACCCTGTGAAATCTGTTCTCTTAATTCAGTTTCAGCCATCGTGTTTGGAATTAGAAAAAAAAGGAGTCTAAACATATTTTTTTGCAGGGTGGGGAAAGTTAGCTAACGTTACATAGCCTATTACGTTAGTTCAATATAATGTGTGACATCGGTGAGTGGAAGTGGTAAAAATGAGGTTATAACGTTTGTTCCGTATTACACGTATTAAATTCCGTAATAATAAAATGCACCCTATTGATATACATTTAGACTGAATTGAGTTTGCAAAAACATGGGTGGAGTGTTTTTAGTCATTGTGATTCATTGACTATTACCTGTCTATATTATATAATAAAACTGTATTATATACTTAAACTTGTTAGTGTATAAAAGTAACATACTGTAACATTCTGTGGGTGCTAGTGGGTGGAGGATTAGTGGTGCCAGTGGACTGTTCTGTGATGGAGCATCAGTGAGGATGCAGGTCAGGAGAGCTGAGGGGACCTTTTTTTTTTTGTTGTTGATAGCTGCATTTTCATTCTTTATTTTTCTTAGTGCTGCCTTTGCATTGTTTGATTTTTTTTTTCTTTTCTTCTCTTAAATTTTTTTTAATAGACCCAGGTAACTGGCTGATGGTTCACTGGAATGCTGACTGCTGCTGGCTGACTGGGCAGTGTCACCTGTCCCTGTCTCTCCTCTCTAGCCATGTCCTTTTTCTTCACTGTCACTTTACCTTCTCTGAGTGTCCTCGTTCTTTTTTCCTCAACCTTTGAAACTGATTGAGGCAGAATACATGGTATTGCTAATTTTAAATATTGAAAATATCACATCACTTTACTTCAACTAGTACGAGTTTGTACTTATTATATATGAATCACCTGAAATAACATAGCTGTACTCCGCAGCCATTTCTTGTATGTTCACAGGTCTAGGGGTGCATCGTGGAGCAGGGCCCTCCTCTTTTTGACTACAGGACGATGTACAAAGATTGTGGGAATAGCATCTGGTCTCAGCCTACTCTTGAATTTTTTGGTCATGACCAATTGCTTTGCCTCAATGTGCCTTGCAGAGTGACTTGAGTTTAGTTTTTGCCTACCCACATACAGTACATACACATGGTGGTTAAATGCACAGTTATAGGTAACACTGATGACTCCCTGCAAATGTCTCACTATTGAGTCTCCGCTCCCTGGGTTTTGCAAGGCTTTGCTTGTTCCTTATTTCCAGTAAATAATTTTCCATGTAAAAAGTGCAAATAAATTTAAGTATAATTACCTCACAAATTTTTGTTGTTGTAATTTTTATTTATATTTAGATTGCTCCTGCTGACTTGAGCCAACCATTATTTTCTCCTCTCTATGTCAGTGGGGAAGCCATACATTCGCACACCTTTCTCTGACCGAGTGGAGCATCCCCATGCAGCACAGCAAACCATGTTGGAGACTATGCAAGAGCAACATGAAAGAAAGGACGCATACAAAATGCTTGGCATGCTATTATATTTATTAGAAATGTATTCATGAATTGCTGTAAATAGTTAATTGCATTTATTTGAATAAAAATACAAATAAAAAGTAATCTCGTAATATATAATTACAATTACATCATTACTTTTGAATGGCAGTGTACATGTTTATATATGAGTATGCTTAAGTTGTTTTAAACCCGAATATATTGTGTATACGAATAAGTATTGTAAGAATTATACATTAGATAAAGAATATCTATAATACACAATTATATTACTATATGTAATTGTATGAATTGTAAACAATAAGCTTCATTTTACATTTACTTAACATGCTAATTACTGCTGCTTATAGTTAATTGACCCCTTGTGCGGTGCGAGCTGAAAATCATCTGTCACCAGCCTGTCTGTACTATCTGGAAGTCATAAAGTCATCAATATGACATTAGTTAACATGAGATCAGTGAAAAAAAAGAATAATGTGTAACATAAAAAGGCAACAGCAACCCGTGTTTTTACAACTTAACGTTAGCCTGAAATGAGTTTTTAAAATAACGGCAAATAACGGTAACTAATCCTCAGAAATGACCTGATTTTATATTTTAAAAACATTGTTGTAAGTACATAATCATGCTACATCCATATGTCGGTGTGTTTTGTATAAATATATAGAATAAAATGCATTTATTGACTCCTAATTACCAGAAATCGCAGTTCTGTCACTCTTCTCTATCAGTTTGAATGGCCGCAAACGAACTTCCTGGAACTATTTGAAGTCTACATGAATCACGTGACAACCAGACATTTCGAACTTCCGTTGTCGCAACTCTCACTCTATATGGCTCTGGGCGTATTCAAGCCGCGCGCTTCAGTTTGAATCTGAATAGCGCATTAAGCGCGGGGGCGTGGTCACATTAGATGTAATGAGCGGAGATATGAAAAATAGACATCGCGTTGTTTTCATATGGATTACTTTATCTCAGAATATTTGTTTTCGGCAGCACCTGTTTAGTTTAAAAGTAGACATTTCAGGCTTTCTATAGATATCTCTCTCATATCTCTTCGTTGAGTATTCACGGAGTTACAGTTCATTTAATGACGTGTTTGTACATGACGATCGGCGGAGACAAAGACTGCAGACAGCATACCTTGTTTGTTATCTTTATTTTATAAGTGCACAAAGGTGTTTTGTTATTATGTCTGTATCCAAAAAAAAGTAGACCCTTTACAGATTCGATTGATGTATTGCTCTTATCTGTACGATTAAAACTGAGAGTGTAATTTAAGTTCTTTTCGGGGTTATCCGGAGAAAATGACTCAAAACGCATATATGCGTTAATGGACTCGAGAGGGCAACGCCCCTGACACTCCCGAAGAAGAAAAAAAACACCAACTTATATGTGTATGTTAGGCTAGGCTACTCAGTCCGGCACTCGCTCACTCAGTACGCGCTGAAGGCTCGTTGCAAAATGGCCAATGCGTTTAACAGACCAGAAATAGAAGATCCTCCAATAACCAACAGGTCTGGTGTTTGGGTGCACTTTACCAATCGATCGGGGCATCCAAACAAGCACGGAAATCAAAATGGACTAGTACTGTACTGTGTCAGAATTTCCTGAGCAGTACGATACAATTAACAGGCCTGCACGTTATTAGATAGAAAAACTGTTATAAATAGAACGTATGCACGGGCAGTTTTGAAAACTCCACCTACTTTGCTATTGGCATAGTGCAGCGCAAATCGCGTTGTATCTGAAGGGCAACGCTGAGCCCAGGGTCCAGCGCAGCGCATACCGCGTCCTGTGTGAAAGAGCACTGAGTGAGCGAGCGTAGAAAAAGAATAGCTCCATCATTGTTCAATGTAAAAAAAAAACATACTTTGTTAGTTTTAATAAATAAAACATTTTTTAAAAATCAAGGAAATTTATCTGCCAATTTTTTTTTTTTTTTGCTGTATCTAAAACGTACCGAACCGTACCGAACCGAACCGAACCGTGACACCAGTGAATCGTATCGAACCGAACCGTGAATTTTGTGAACCCTTACACCCCTAATATATATATATATATATATATATATATATATATATATATATATATATATATATATATATATAATTTTTTTTTAATTATTCTTTATTTGACAGGGACAACGGACAATAAAATATTACCCCAGAATTAGCTACAGAGCTGCTGTATCTGCTGTCCCTGGGCAGGAGTACAGCAGGAGTACACCAAATTATCAATAACAAACAAATTAAACACGGTAGAATACAAGAAGTATAAAAACATATTCAAAAGTCATTACCTTGTATAATCAATGATCACAAACCTGACTTGCCTTTAAAAATATTTTCAAATGTAATTTAAACTGCACAAAGTTTGTACACTGTCTAATATCAGTTGGTAAACTAGTCCAATTGTTAACAGCTTTTACAGAAAAAGATGATCGTCCAAAATCAGTTTTTATAGCACATTTGTATAAACTATGTAAAGGTCTAAGAGTAGACTTTCCTGCTTGCGACCATGAAGTGATACAGTAAGAGATGTGAGGAACATCTGGAAGATCATTCAGGTACAAACTAAAAAGTAGAGGTCCTAGTATGGACCCCTGAGGTACCCCTACAGTGTCTTGTAGAAGATATACATGTTTTAATCCGGGTGCATTGTTTCCTTGATGTAAGATAAAACTCAATCCATTTCATTGTAATATATATATATATATATATATATATATATATATATATATATATATATATTAAGGAAACTGGCATACAGAGGAAAGGGTGTTACTCAGCAATTTGCTTTAAAATAAAAAAACTGTACCATTTTTATCAGCAGGAACAATGTATGACATAGCCTACCCTACAAGATCTTACAGTAGACTACTGTGGAAAAATAATAATAATAATAATAATTTAAAGGCAAAAGGACTGTTTGAAAATGGCTGTAAATCCCACTGTAAATTATCCTAGTAATTAAACTAAATATTCTTCAAATTTTCACATATTAAAAATGTATATATTAGGTTACCCTGATAAAAAATAATAATAATAATAATAATAATAATAATAATAATAATAATAATAATAAAATCTTACATCAGCCTAATGTGGTTAACTGGTCGAGAGCTAAACATCATCTTTTCATGGAACACACATGAATTAGCTGACTATCAGAAAAACATCATAATTATTATTATTTATTTATTTCCATCAGGATGTAGGTCATTAGTTTAACATTAGTTTAACATAAGTCAAATTAATAACTAATAATAACTAATAACTTGTCTTGCAGTTATATTTGTTATCCTTGTCTATGTATTTATTTTTGTGTTTGTGGTTGGTTACTTTGGTACAGCACACTGGTCAACGGTAGTAGTGTTTAGTTGTGCTTTATAAATAAATTGAAATTGAACATTTTAAATATGGGAGAGCTTAAGGAACTAACATCAAGCATTTATTTCGAATAGAACACAAAAATAGCATGCTGCAATTAGACCTCAGTAAAAGAAAAAAAAAGGCGGCGTTGCAATGCAGACAAAATGCATTGCATATCCCTGTTTTGACATCAGCCCAATATTACACATTTTTGGTTAATATAAAATATTAATGTTGTATTGAAAATTGGACTAAAGTAATATTTCTAATGAAGTCTGGAATATTCACACTCTTATTCACACTTTTTTTCTCTCACAGACCATTTCTTTCACAGCCACTAAGACCTTCTTCGCAGTGTTTTGTTCAGGAAGTCCTCAGTTTCCTGTGGAACTGTTTAACTGTATCTGTTTTATGCAGAAACACCTTGAGCTATAAAGTTTTTAACAGTAAAGATTATGAACACTTATTTTGTAGAAATTACACTATATTTATGCTGTTTGGCAATAAATAACATAATTTATTTTCAAATTGCTTCACACTGTGCACACTTGTGCTATTTTAGTTTGATGCATAAAACATTTATCTGAATGCCACAGAATGCTCAGTGGAACTTCCTCATTTAAGACAGCAGTTTTTTTTATTAGTATGTAGTCTATCACTGCCATATACAGTAAAGGTGCCTGTCTGTAATTTAATTGTAACTACATTGTATGTCAACAGCATGGACCTGTTAACATTTCAAAAGGCAAAATATTACATTCCCATATTTTGTATGTTACCTTTGCGATAAACAAACCAATCAACCATTTTTTTTTTTTATTTTTTTTTACTGCAAAACTGGAAGTGACACTATTCAACAATTTAATAATGAAAACATAACATTGTTGATAGATAAATAAATAAATAACTTTTTAAAAGACATTTTAAACAATCTATGTATTTCAAGTTTTAAAATGTAATTAAATAAAAATGACGGGTTCGATATTATTAGGGGTGGGCTTAAGGGATAAGTACAAGTAAGAAAGTTAGTACCCCTTTATGTCACAAATTCAGTATAAATATCATTTCTAAGACAATTTACATTTAGTGCAAAAAAAAAAATATGTTTCTGTTTGCACTTAGTGTAAACACCCTTTGCCTTTTCTTTATCTATATATATATACAGTCTTGTTCAAAATAATAGCAGTACAATGTGACTAACCAGAATAATCAAGGTTTTTCGTATATTTTTTTATTGCTACGTGGCAAACAAGTTACCAGTAGGTTCAGTAGATTCTCAGAAAACAAATGAGACCCAGCATTCATGATATGCACGCTCTTAAGGCTGTGCAATTGGGCAATTAGTTGAATTAGTTGAAAGGGGTGTGTTCAAAAAAATAGCAGTGTGGCATTCAATCACTGAGGTCATCAATTTTGTGAAGAAACAGGTGTGAATCAGGTGGCCCCTATTTAAGGATGAAGCCAACACTTGTTGAACATGCATTTGAAAGCTGAGGAAAATGGGTCGTTCAAGACATTGTTCAGAAGAACAGCGTACTTTGATTAAAAAGTTGATTAGAGAGGGGAAAACCTATAAAGAGGTGCAAAAAATGATAGGCTGTTCAGCTAAAATGATCTCCAATGCCTTAAAATGGAGAGCAAAACCAGAGAGACGTGGAAGAAAACGGAAGACAACCATCAAAATGGATAGAAGAATAACCAGAATGGCAAAGGCTCAGCCAATGATCACCTCCAGGATGATCAAAGACAGTCTGGAGTTACCTGTAAGTACTGTGACAGTTAGAAGACGTCTGTGTGAAGCTAATCTATTTTCAAGAATCCCCCGCAAAGTCCCTCTGTTAAAAAAAAAGGCATGTGCAGAAGAGGTTACAATTTGCCAAAGAACACATCAACTGGCCTAAAGAGAAATGGAGGAACATTTTGTGGACTGATGAGAGTAAAATTGTTCTTTTTGGGTCCAAGGGCCACAGGCAGTTTGTGAGACGACCCCCAAACTCTGAATTCAAGCCACAGTACACAGTGAAGACAGTGAAGCATGGAGGTGCAAGCATCATGATATGGGCATGTTTCTCCTACTATGGTGTTGGGCCTATTTATCGCATACCAGGGATCATGGATCAGTTTGCATATGTTAAAATATTGAAGAGGTCATGTTGCCCTATGCTGAAGAGGACATGCCCTTGAAATGGTTGTTTCAACAAGACAATGACCCAAAACACACTAGTAAACGGGCAAAGTCTTGGTTCCAAACCAACAAAATTAATGTTATGGAGTGGCCAGCCCAATCTCCAGACCTTAATCCAATTGAGAACTTGTGGGGTGATATCAAAAATGCTGTTTCTGAAGCAAAATCAAGAAATGTGAATGAATTGTGGAATGTTGTTAAAGAATCATGGAGTGGAATAACAGCTGAGAGGTGCCACAAGTTGGTTGACTCCATGCCACACAGATGTCAAGCAGTTTTAAAAAACTGTGGTCATACAACTAAATATTAGTTTAGTGATTCACAGGATTGCTAAATCCCAGAAAAAAAAATGTTTGTACAAACTAGTTTTGAGTTTGTACAGTCAAAGGTAGACACTGCTATTTTTTTGAACACACCCCTTTCAACTAATTGCCCAATTGCACAGCCTTAAGAGCGTGCATATCATGAATGCTGGGTCTTGTTTTGTTTTCTGACAATCTACTGAACCTACTGGTAACTTGTTTGCCACGTAGCAATAAAAAATATACTAAAAACCTTGATTATTCTGGTTAGTCACATTGTACTGCTATTATTTTGAACAAGACTGTATATATATATATATATATATATATATCAATACAACTTAAAAAATGTTACTGGACAGTTCACTAATGGGGAAAACTAATCAACCTTTGACTTATTTTGTAAAAGCAAGATGTAAGACTGTAAATAGAAAGTAAGAGAGACCATCAATGAAGTAAATTGGAAACTTTGTGGGTCCCATCCAGCTCTGTGTGGGTCAGCTACATGTGGAAGATATTTGTCTGTTGGTTCTGGAGAATTCCATTGCTGGGATTGTCCTAGGGCACTCTTGGCTCATTTCCCACAATCCTACCATCTTGTGGTCAACAGGAGAAGTCCTGAATGTCCCTGAACGTTTCCCTCAACTTCCAAGACCAATCAAGATGGTTCCAACTAACCCGATCAAGCCGACTTCTGTAGAGAGCCCCTTGGAAAACTGTTCCGTCAATATCTCCCAGGAATATGCCCACTTCAGTGATGTTTTCAGACCAAAATTAGCTTCCAATTTACCACCTTATCAACCATGGGACTGTGCCATAGACCTCTTCCCTGATGAACCAGTACCCAGAGGTAAAATATACAAACCTGATTCCAAAAAAGTTGGGACACTGTACAAATTGTGAGTAAAAAAGGAATGGAATAGTTTACAAATCTCATAAATGTATATTTTATTCACAATATAATATAGACAACATATCAAATGTTAATAGCGAGACATTTTGAAATGTCATGCCAAATATTGGCTCATTTTGAATTTCATGAGAGCTACACATTCCAAAAAAGTTGGGACAGGTAGCAATAAGAGGCCGGGAAAGTTAAATGTACATATAAGGAACAGCTGGAGGACACATTTGCAACTTATTAGCTCAATTGGCAACATGATTGGGTATAAAAAGAGCCTCTCAGAGTGGCAGTGTTTCTCAGAAGTCAGAGGATCACCCATTTCCCCAATGCTGCGGCGAAAATTAGTGGAGCAATATCAGAAAGGAGTTTGAAGTTATCATCATTCGGCAGTGCATAAATATCATCCAAAGATTATGAGAATCTGGAACAATCTCTGTGTGTAAGGTTCAAGGCCGGAAAGCCATACTGGATGCCCGTGATCTTTGGGCCCTTAGAACACACTGCATCACATACAGGAACGCTACTGTAATGGAAATCACAACATGGGCTCAGGAATACTTCCAGAAAACATTGTTGGTGAACACAATCCACCGTGCTATTCGCTGTTGCCGGCTAAAACTATCTAAACATGATCCAGAAGAGCAGGCATTTTCTCAGGCCAAGGCTCATTTAAAATAGACTGGGGCAAAGTGGAAAACTGTTCTGTGGTCAGACAAATCAAAATTTGAAGTTAACTTGAAGTACTAAAGAGGACAAGTAAAACCCAAGTTGTTATCAACACTCAGTTCAGAGGCCTACATCTGTGACGGTATGGGGTTACATGAGTGTGTGTGGCATGGGCAGCTTACACATCTGGAAAGGCACCATCAATGCTGAAAGATATTTAGTTCTAGAACAACATATGCTCCCATCCAGACATCGTCTCTTTCAGGGAAGACCTTGCATTTTCCAACATGACAATGCCAGAACACACACTGCATCATTTATAACATCATGGCTGCGTAGAAGAAGGATCCTGGTACTGAAATGGCCAGCCTGCAGTCCAGATCTTTCACCCATAGAAAACATTTGGCGCATCATAAAGAGGAAGATGTGACAAAGAAGACCTAAGACAGCATGTATGAAACAAGAATGGGACAACATTCTTATTCCTAAACTTGAGCAACTTGTCTCCTCAGTCCCAGATGTTTGCAGACTATTATAAAAAGAAGAGGGGATGCCACACAGTGGTAAACATGGCCTTGTTCCAACTTTTTTGAGATGTGTTGATGCCAGGAAATAATTTTATTTTCCCTTAAAATTATACATTTGATCAGTTTAAACATTTGATATGTCATCTATGTTGCATTCTGAATAAAATATTGAAATTTGAAACTTCCACATCACTGCATTCTGTTTTTATTCACAATTTGAACAGTGTCCCAACTTTTTTGGAATCGGGATTGTACTCACTTTCCATCCCCAGACAGAAGGCCATGGAGGAGTAGGAAGGATGGAGGACTGGAGCATTGTATTGACAACCAAGCTCTGAACAAAATCACCATAAAATACCATTACCCAGGATCTTCACAAAGCTGAACCTCAGGAGTGCGTATAACCTCATTCAGATATTCGAGGGGGACGAGTGGAAGATGGCTTTTGTGAAACCTACTAGCCACTATACCTACTAGTATCTATGCCTCTGCTTCATCCATGTGCTTCCTTCTCCTGGAAGTTGTCCCCAGTGGAGCAAAATTAGGACATTGAGAATAGAGAACTTCTGGACATCAAACTGGTCACACCTAGGAGTAGATCTCGTTACAGACTTTCCCGCATCCATTGGTAATACTTGTATCCTAGTAGCAGTGGATAGATTCTGCAAGGCCTGATGCCTTGTGCCTCTAAAGGGAACTGCCATGGAGATGGCTGAGGTGTGACTGTAAGCCTATTTTCTAGATTCCACCCTCAGAGCAGTGGCCTTCTGCCACAGCCACCAAAACTCTTGGAACCGATTCATTGCCTGGGCCGAGTACGCACAGAATTCTACGACAGCCCACTATAAATCTCACCCCATTCCAGTGCATGCTTTGCTACCAGCCCTCTGCACATTGCGGCTGTACTTGATCCACGTTATAAAGACCATTACTTGGATATGGAAATAAAGCAGCACGCAGGAGAAATGATCCAGGCCGTGATGGATGCGGAGAACCCGTGTGGAGACAGAGACGGAGCAGGCCTTGGTTTCCTCTTAAAAATGTAAAGACATTTTTATCCAGTATTAAGAGGTTAATGTGAAATAAAAAACAGTAAACGAACAAACAAATGTCATATGTCATATTGTCTTTACCTAACAGTCTTACTTTTTTAGGCTTAATTTTTGTGGTAGCTTACTGTGTTAGGCTGAATGTTGCAGGAGTTGTTTGTTTCAATCAATCATTGTCTCAAAGGAAAATAATATCTTTGTCCATTCACCCATCATTCAACCACACACATGCAATAGTAAACACATTGTTAGCTGCAAGAGACATTTGTCTACTCAACAATAACCACATCCATGTGGCTCTTTCTGCCACTTAACTGGCCTGAGTTAAACTCAGACAGCTGCAGGATTCAGTTTGACTCAGAAACCAAGCTTCTAGAGTCTCAAAAGCATACGGTGGAAACAATGTTTCATGCATGATATTTTTTTTTGTGTTTGTTTACCGTCTTTTATTTCACATTAAAGTGGTTTTGAGGAGAATTGAGTCATATTAGCAGGTAAAGAAGCCTTTCTTTCATAGTAAATCTTCAAGCTTATTTAGAAAAAGAAAACTTAGGCTATTTTTTTGTGGTATGGTATTTTTCGGTTCTTCATTTTGCTTCTCATTTCTCACTTCTCAATAACTTAGAAATCCCATAATCTGAGGAAATCATTAATATAAGGGTAGTCTTTTTTTCTGATCCAACTACAATGTCTGCAGATCGTGTTGGTTCTTGTGGTTTATCTTCAGTATTTTCTTTACACTGTGGCATTAACAAAAACCTTTCCTTAGTTTCCAAACTTCACAAAAGAAGCTGAATAGAGATATGAAGAACTAACTTGACCACAGACATTAATTCTTTGTGTCTGGGTTTGTATTTATTTCACTTCTCATGTCATACTGACTGCACTTTATGTTTTTAGTTGAGTTTCAGTACACCACATCCTGTGGAGAGTATCTGCAAATTTACCATTAATGTTCCTCAACACATGTTAATGTGAATTCAGGGAGAGATTTTAAGGTTTAGATTGTGTATTCATTCCCTGTAGTAACATGCTAAATTTTAACATTTTTGGCATGAAATTGTACAAAACTTGATAATTTGTCATGTTATTATTTTGTGATTCACCGATGTTGATATTAATGGGCTTTTCTAAACACACACACACTTGTGGTCTTTGCACTTGACCACTTATCTACTTACATGACGTATTTCCTGTATTTGGCTCAAGTGTTCAAGTGGGGGTGAAGACCACAAGTGTGTGTCAGATTGGACACATTATAGTGTTGTAAGTGTTTAGAGATTTATTTTGATTTTCTATACTTTGCATTTTAAAATAAACTTCTAAATGTCTGTTCAGATGAAACACTTGTGGTGCTTCTAATGAAGTGTTAACAGTTGGAAATGGCCAAATTAACCAATCATCTTTGCACCAATGAAAGTGCAACACTTTGTCTTGCTGCCAAATTCTAAGTAATATATAATTATTAATAATTGTTAACGTACACTGAAAATGGTTCTGTGAACTCTCGTGAGATCTCAGCCAAAAGTCTTGATTTATTTCCATAACATGATGCATGATGGGATACACTTAGCCTTGAATCGTACTCGGTTGCGAATGTAAACTCAGTTACCTGAGATACGGAACGAGTACTGCGTATGGGGAAAAGCTCTGTTATGAGAGTTGTCTTCTAAGGCGAAGAGGTCGACCTCTCCCAGATTCTGAGAACCATCTGGGAGTGGAGCATCTACTTGTCCGAAGGGACATTGCTCCGAGATAGCATGTCTGCTCCCAGATTCCTTCTGCCAGGTATGTGTGTCGCCTTGAGCGATCACAGCCTGGGAAATGCCCATTCAAAGAGGCACTTTGCCAGTGGGCAGAGGCGGCTGAACGAAAAGGCCGCCTTGGTGATTTATGTAGGACACCACTGTCATGCTGTCAGATTGGACTAGGACGTGGCGCCCCTACAGGATTACCTGAAAGGAGTGACGGCAGTTGATGTGGTGATGGCTCTCCTCATGTGACCATGAGCTGAAGGCTGTTCTGCCCTCGCACAAAGCGCCCCAACCCCTACTTGGACGCATCTGTTGAGAGCACCATCCTTCTGGAAACTGCCTGTAGGGGTACTCCATGACTGAACCAAACAGGGTAGGTCCAAGATTTCCCGGCTGCTAAACAGACTTCTCAAACTTCTGCTACATTTGGCGTAGTTGGCAGGGTTTCACGGTGGTTGGGTGGGAATGTGGTTATTTAGAACTTGTCTTCTTCTGTCAGTTGGCCTCGTTTTTGTGTGTGTAAGCAACAGCATCTGCTTGGATTGTGTAGAGCAGTTTTTCCCTTGGATCTCTTCTGTGCTCTTCTGTGGTGGTAAGTGCTAGGTTAAAAATGGAGGACAAATTTAGGGGAACTTAGAGAGCTTGTGGCTCATTTGAAGGCAGAAAACGAAAGGCTATGCTAAGAGAGTGCCCTTGCTTTGCCCGTTCCTGTTGAGGCAGGTCCAGGCATTTCTTGTTACACCTCAGCCAGTCAATGCGGGTGCTAGCCAACCTGAGAGATTTGGGTTTGTGCTTAGGGACCGTAAATGTCCCGTAAAAAGCCGTAAAAGTTTAATGGCAGGTCAGGTATTGGCCTTAATGAATGGACTGAGGAGGCACAGACCTGCATTCAGGCTCGTCATTTGTCCATATCTGACCAGGCTTTCTTTTTAATTGACCATTTAGAGAGGAAAGCACAAGAAGAGATTAGGTACTGTTCGGAAGAAGAACGTGGGGATCTGGAAAATATTTTTCTTGCATTATGTGAGGTTTTTGGTTGCTCTCAGTTCCACATGGCTCTTCAGGAAGCCTTTTTCTCCAATGGTAATTGGAAGGGGAGAGTTGGAATTGGAATTCTCCTTTGCTCTAATGCACCTCATGGAGAAAGTTAAACAGCAGTTTCCTGGGGCTGTGCTAAATGCTCCCATTTTATTGCTTTACCACTTTGTTGAACACGTGGCAGACAATGCCCCTCCAGCGTGTGCTCAAACAGTTAGTCCGCCGTGATCCAAATTCCACGCTGTTAAACGTGTGTAGTGAGGAAATAAGGTACTTATATGACCGCCATCAATTCGTAGTAGTGAATGAAGAGGTATCATATCGATCACAAATTCTCAATAAACAGAGGTGTTAACTATTGGACCTAAAAACTCTGCATGTAATAACCTAGAACACTGTCTAAGACTTGATGGCTGCTCTGTCAAACCTTCATCATCAATAAGGAACCTAGGTGTGCTATTTTATAGTAATCTTTTCTTAGAAAGCCACGTTTCTAGCATTTGTCAGACTGCACTTTCCATCTCAAAAATATATCTAAATTACGGCCTATGCTCTCAATGTCAAATGCAGAAATGTTAATCCATGCATTTATGACCTCAAGGTTAGATTATTGTAATGCTTTATTTTGTTCTGTACGGTTGGTAAACATACTCCAGGTAGTCCAAAATGCAGCAGCTAGAGTTCTTAATAGAACTAGGAAGTATGACCATATTAGCCCGGTCCTGTCCACACTGCACTGGCTCCTTATTAAACCTTGTACAGATTTTAAAATCTTGCTTATTACTTATAAAGCCCTGAATGGTTTAGCACCTCAGTATTTGAATGAGCTCTTGTTACATTATAATCCCCCATGTCCGCTGTGTTCTCAAAACTCAGGCAATTTGATAATATCTAGAATATCAAAATCATTGGCGGACGGCAGATCCTTGTCTTATTTGGTGTCAAAACTCTAGAATAACCTACCTAACATTGTTCGGGAGGCAGACACACTCTTGCAGTTTAAATCTATAGTAAAGACCCATCTTTTTAACCTGGCTTACACATAACACACTAATACGCTTTTAATATCCAAATTCATTAAAGAGTTTTTAGGCTGCATTAATTAGGTAAACCGGGAACACTTGCCATAACAGCCAATGTACTTGCTACATCATAAGAAGAATGGCATCTACCCTAATATTAGTCTGTTTGTCTCTTATTCCAAGGTCACCGTAGCCACCAAATCCAGTCTGTCCAAGTCAGAGGGTCACTGCAGCCACCCGGATCCAGTACATATCCAGACCAGATGGTGGATCAGCACCTAGAAGAACCTCTACAGCCCTGAAAGACAGCGGAGACCAGGACAGCTAGAGCCCCAGATACAGATCCCCTGTAAAGACCTTGTCTCAGACGACAACCGGGACAAGACCACAGGAAACAGATGATTCTTCTGCCAATCTGACTTTGCTGCAACCTGCAATTGAACTGCTGGTTTCATCTTGTCAGAGGAGAACTGGCCCCCGAACTGAGCCTGGTTTCTCCCAAGGTTTTTTCTCCATTCTGTCACCGATGGAGTTTTGGTTCCTTGCCGCTGTCGCCGCTGGCTTGCGTAGTTGGGGTCACTTTATTTACAGCAATATCGTTGACTTGATTACAAATTATTGCACAGATACTATTTAAACTTGAACTGCCTTTAACTGTAATTTTGCATTATTGACACTGTTTTCCTATTTAATGTAGTTCAGCTGCTTTGATGCAGTCCTTTTATTTTAATCGCTATATAAATAAAGGTGACTTGACTTCACTTAAAAGCACAACAAATTCAGTTAAATCAACTTACGTAAAGTTTTGCTAAATTTCAAGGTGCGCATTCGCAAAGTAGTTCTCCTTGTTATGGGCCAGTTATCTGTAGGCGGTGCCACGAATCTTTCCATTTTACCAGGAACTGTAAGGTACAATTGGTGGGCCCTCCACCTGCAGTTTCTACTACCTAATCGCAGACTGTGGAGCCGTCGGGAAACTAGATCCCCCCGGGCTGTTGAGCCACAGCTTGGATGGGGAAATAAGGGGCTCTGTGTTCGTTTCTGATAGCTCAATGTCTCTCTTAATGTTGTCTTGCCCAATATTGATAGTTGGTATTGGTGGAGTTCCAGTGCAGAGCTTGATTGATACGGGTTCTATGCTCTCGACAATTACTGAAAGTTGTTTTATTAAACATTTTAAACCATGGGGTCAAGAGCGCTTAAAACTTTGTCAGTAGCTACAGCTAAGGGTGGCTAATGGGACTCGCCATTCCCTATATTGGTTACATGGAGTTGGATGTGGAGCTGTGTGTCTCAAGGAGCATAATAAGGTAAATTATAGCTCCATGAAATTGGAGTTTCTTGCACTCAAGTGAGCAATGGCAGAAAAATTCAGGGAGTATTTGTTGGGGCACAAAAGTATTGTTTATACCGACAATAACTGGTGTCAGCAAAGCTGGGGGCCACCGAGCAGCATTGGGCTGCCCAGCTTGCTGTATTTGACTTTGAATTTCAGTATAGACCTGAGAAGAGTAACGCTGAGAACCAGCGTTACCAAGAGAAATGCTGATGCTCTTTCGAGACAGGCTCCAGCTCCAGCTGACAGTGAGGCATTGTGACAGATTTTACCTGCGACTGTCATCCCGGTTTCTGTCCAACAGGCAGCTGGAGGGGACCAGAGATATCAGGCTAGCAAGCTGCACTTAAGGTATTCCCTGGCCATTCTCCAGCTGATTTGAGGATGCTGCAATAATCTGACTTGGATATTTGGAGGGTTTTATCCTTATGGCTGCAGAGGAACTTTCCCAGCTTTGAGGATCGGCATTATTTTTCTAAGAACAGCTTGACCTTACTTCGCCAGTGGGACCGTCTTGGTGTTGTACCGCCAAATTTTCTGCCCTGATGGTAGGGAGGAAATTTTTCACTTGCTTTTACCTCAGAGTTAAGAACAGATGTTTTGAGGTGATTGCACTAGGATCACAGACACCAGGGGAATAGAATGCATGACTAAGCTAGTTCAGCAATGTTGCTATTAGCCTGGTATGATGGAAGATGTTATCCGGTGGTGTAAGTCGTGTGAGTGTTGCCAGTCCGCTAAGAATGGGCAGTCTGTTCCATCCAGTTCTATTGGCATCCAGGCCAAATGAGATCTTGGCCATTGACTTTACTGTATTAGATCCATCCAGCTCGGGTTTGGAGAATGTGCTGGTTATGATTTATCAGAAAGTACACTCTGGCGGTTCCCACACAGGATCAGCGGGCAGAGACGGTGGCCCAAGTGTTAGTGGTGGAGTGGTTGTGGCGTAGTCATGCTAAACTTTTGTCCCTTTACCAAATTCTGCCACACAAAGGTCTAAAAAAGCCCACTCTTCCCACTCTGCAATAATGTGTGCAAAACCCAACTATATTTACTTATATTTGTTATCATATGCTATTTATTTAACATTATCATCAAAAATCTATCTACATCCCCTTGCATAATTTGTATATAGCATATCTGTACATATACTGTCTATTGTCTTTTTGGAAATAAAAACAAGTGCAGGTTTTAAAATAAACTTGTATAACGTCAAATTTGTCTACAAAAATAGAAAATGTATACTTACCAACCACATGCCATAAACATAAAAGTCATTGCATTATGCAAACCTTCATCTAAACTTACTTAAACAGGAGACATAGAGATGTGTCATTAAGTATAGATGTTGTATGATTGGGTGTGTACGTTACTTGTCCAGTTAAAACCATTTACAGCTTTAATTGATTTTCACTGTTGACTGATTTTGCTGAACATTCAACTTCCTGATAACTTCCGTGCACAGACGCGGCAGATTTGTCACAGGATGCACGATGACAGCTGCGTCCGACTATATATGAACTAGTGGTTTTAAATACAGTATTTTATATTTAAAGTTAGTTTATCAGTATGTTTGAAAGTATATTTTATAGATTAATGGTGATTCCATAGGCTCTCTCTCGCGCATCTGTGCAGTTTAAAACACCAAATAGTTATGCTATGACAAGAACAAATTGTCTCTCTCTTGCTCCACCCATGCACGATAATATTGTGTTTCCTTGATTTGACGGGCTGACTATATGACGATTTAAAAAAATTAGCATATCGCACAACACTAGTTACGCAGTGTGATACACAACGCAGCGTGTGATAAGACAGTATAAGTCATTATAATCAGTAATTATGTCCCCACTAGATGCAACAAATGCCTAATTTGTTATGGGTTTTATTTGCTTTCTCTCGTCTAGTAATGGCCATAATCGTGAACAAATCTTTCTATTTAACCGGATCTTCTGAGTGAACTGGTTGAACAAATTCACCAAATCAAACTGAATCATTTGAAATGGTTCGCGTTTTTAGTAGGCATTAATCCACAAATTGCTTAAATTATTTGGTTTATAAACGTGTCTTACACTCCCTCTGATGCAAAATAAACCAATAGACTCCTAACTGTACATAGACTGAACTGCTAAAAGAGAGTTGATGATGGGATGTGCACGAGTAGAGCAGCTGGACTGAGTCTCGTCCTGCCGGGAGATTACCTCACAGTATGTTAAGGGGCATAACATTTCCGTCACATGCTTGAGACACTCCGCAAATCACAACACACTGGATAGCGTGCCAATCAGAGTATGCCTTGCTTTTCAGAAAGATAAGCCTTTTATCATGTTTCAGAGGGTTGGGCATAGAGGAGAAACAATAATGTACATTATAAGGAAAATAAGTTTTTTTTTTTTTTTTTTTTTTTTACCTTAAACCACATAATACACTAAATGTTCTTATTAGAAGCATCATATGACCCCTTTAACACTCTCAAAGCACCTAGTGGGTTCGAATGGTATTGCAGGCTATAAACAATTTTAACATTATTAAAAAATAGTGCTGTCAAATCAATTAGCAGTGACAATCGCTTTTAAAGTAAAAGTTTGTGTTTACACAGGCTAATATATGATATAATATAATATGTGATGTTTATATTTATATCAAGTTGCGAATTGTGAGCAAACTAGATTTGGGAATGTTTTTCTTTGAAAATATGTCACAAATCACAGTGGAGCTACTAACATATTTTTTTTTTTGGCAGCTGTTATAGAAACATTTTTACAATAAATATTCTGATTTGACCTTGAGATTAGAGAGTGACAGCCATCTTAAATACACATTTTCCCCACACTTAGAAATTGGACCATACCATGTTATTATAAAAAAAAAATTGTCTCACAGTAGGATTTATACATGAAAACAAGAAAGAAGAGTTAAGTAAATAAATACAATTAAATACAATTAAAAAGAGGATGATGTATCAAAACGTTTGCACAAACTGTTTCATAAATTATTGCTTTTGCACCGGTTATTGCCACACCCAACTCAGCTAAAACTCTATACAAAAGTCCAAAAATACATACTTATAATACACCAGAAACAACAAGAACAGTAAAAACAGTGATGGAAGACACCTTTGAGGGCTCTCCATCATGAGTAATATTGAGTTTTCTTTGGTTGAATTAGAAACTGTTGACCTACTGTCTCTGGAACCATACAGGGAGATAAAACATTATTTGATTTAACTTGGTGATGGAAGAGTTTGACCCGGTTTCTCACAATGCAGTCCAAACATCCACTAAATTGTATCAGCTCTTGGTATTCCAATAACATTACGGTTTTGTCAGGACATACTGTAGACAAGAGACAGAGGTAAATTAATCCAAGCTCAGTGCTTTATTTGCAAGATCGTAAGTGCAGGGTAAGTAAACCGTGATTTCAGGTGCAGATCAAAGCAGGTGAGTACGTCTTTTGCAGATATGTCAATGCCACACAGTCACAGTTCGCTAATACTTGTCTCTTTCACTTTCAGAAATAAAAGCTATAAAGCAAGCTCAGAGAAAACACAGGAGACTCGGGAGATAACTGGATTTCAGGCCACGGGGTAATACTCAGGAAACCTGGGGGCAGTAGAACAATGACACAGACGTTAGTGTTTCAAAGATGAGTAAACCTCATGTCACAGAATCTGCAGTGCATCGGTTGATCAGGAGACAGCATTTTATCGTCCATTCCTGTTGGAGGCTTGACGCTGAACTGGGGCTGTGGTGAGCATTTTATACTGCTCTGTGATGAGGTTGCTGATGGTGAAGAGGTGCGGGTGATTAGTATTCAGGGGAACGTGATTGTTGTGAGACGGATGGGGCTGGGCTTGACTGGTCCCTGACAGGTCTAGACTCTAAACTTTAGAGCGACATTGACATCGTCACAAATTCTCTTATGACATCATTGACACCAGATCCTACAACTCCACTTTCTAATTCATTCTAACTAGTTTTATCTGTCACACCTAATTAAGGAATCATATATATTACCATCCATCAATATTCTAATTTGTCTGGTCTCCACGCTGATGACGCTCATATATATATATCCAAATACTTCCTTGAAATTGCAGCACATATCTAACATTTTAAAACATCAACAAGTAAAATACTGAAACATAACAATACAAACAACAATAAAATCATAAATGGACTGTAACTGTCAATTCTCCCACTTAACAGAGACCACATGGGTCTCGTGATCAATCATAAATCATTTATATATAATTTTATCTATACAGAATTTACTGTGTTAGTGCACAGGAAATTACTGTAAATGAGTACACAGTAGAATACTGTAGATTCATTCAAAGATTGCAGTTATGTAAGAAGTAATGTGAGCGTCACAGTAACCAGCAATGTCTTGTAGAAAATCACAGTAACTTCCAACAACAATGTGCTGTAAAAAAAAAAAAAAAAAGGAAGAAGAAGAAGAAAAAAAATCACTGTAACCGATTTTGCATTCCTGGCAGAAATAAGAAATATTAGTGTCATTGTAACCAAGTATTATCACAGTGCTCAAATTTAAAGTGTGTAATATATAAAATATCTGAAGCAAAAATCTGAAGTCATTATTTTATTTTATGCACAGCATGTGTATACAGTTATGATTTCAATTTTATTCAACATAGCATTTAAAAATTACAACATTCACATATTTAAATTTTCTCACCATATGTGTGTATATACACTCACCTAAAAGATTATTAGGAACACATGTTCAATTTCTCATTAATGCAATTATCTAATCAACCAATCACATGGCAGCTAGGGGTGTGGTCCCTGTCAAGACAATCTCCTGAACTCCAAACTGAATGTCAGAATGGGAAAGAAAGGTGATTTAAGCAATTTTGAGCATGGCATGGTTGTTGGTGCCAGACGGGCCGGTCTGAGTATTTCACAATCTGCTCAGTTACTGGAATTTTCATGCACAACCATTTCTAGGGTTTACAAAGGATGGTGTGAAAAGGGAAAAACATCCAGTATGCATCAGTCCTGTGGGCGAAAATGCCTTGTTGATGCTAGAGGTCAGAGGAGAATGGGCCGACTAATTCAAGCTGATAGAAGAGCAACTTTGACTGAAATAACCACTCGTTACAACCGAGGTATGCAGCAAAGCATTTTGTGAAGCCACAACACGCACAACCTTGAGGCGGATGGGCTACAACAGCAGAAGACCCCACCACTCATCTCCACTACAAATAGGAAAAAGAGGCTACAATTTGCAAGGGCACACCAAAATTAGACAGTTGAAAACTTGAAAAATGTTGCCTGGTCTGATGAGTCTCTGATGATTTCTGTTGAGACATTCAGATGGTAGAGTCAGAATTTGGCGTAAACAGAATGAGAACATGGATCCATCATGCCTTGTTACCACTGTGCAGGCTGCTGGTGGTGGTGTAATGGTGTGGGGGATGTTTTCTTGGCACACTTTGGGCCCTTAGTGCCAATTGGGCATCGTTTAAATGCCACGGCCTACCTGAGCATTATTTCTGACCATGTCCATCCCTTTATGACCACCATGTACCAATCTTCTGATGGCTACTTCCAGCAGGATAATGCACCATGTCACAAAGCTCGAATCATTTCAAATTGGTTTCTTGAACATGACAATGAGTTCACTGTACTAAAATGGCCCCCACAGTCACCAGAACTCAATTCAATAGAGCATCTTTGGGATGTGGTGCATCAACTGCAAGATGCTATCCTATCAATATGGGCTAACATTTCTAAAGAATGCTTTCAGCACCTTGTTGAATCAATGGCACGTAGAATTAAGGCAGTTCTGAAGGCGAAAGGGGGTCAAACACAGTATTAGTATGGTGTTCCTAATAATCCTTTAGGTGAGGATTTATATATATATATATATATAACACAAAAATGCACCCAAAACTATACTGTTTACTGTTGTTTTAAAGTATTGGATCAATCACTCTGGGTCTCATGTCTCTCCTGTTCATCTCTTCTGGATCTGATGTCATAAACCAGCACAATGAACGCAGCCACAGCAGCCAGACCCACCACAGCAGTGACGACCAATCGGATCACAGGTTCAGTGCTTTCACAATAGCGGTCTTCCTCTGAAGGCATAAATTAAGGAATGAAGGAATTAACAATGAAGGAATTTTCAGATTTAGTACACATACAGTAATATCAAATTTAATGTAATATAATGCACCTGACTAAGACTGGTTCTATAAATAAATGATAACATCACTGCTAGCATACCTGAACACAAACGACAGAGATCGGTTATGCAGGCATGTCTGGTCTGGAGGCTAATGGGATTGTTCACTACACAACTGTAGGTGTTATTATCCTGATATTCCAGCTCCAGAGGAAGAGACAGACTGATGCTGAGATCAGACACACTGATGCTGGACAATAAACTGTTTCCTTTGTACCAGGAGAGAGTCACGCGGCTTACATTCATTACTGAACACAGCAGCACACATTTTGGGCTTGAAGAATTTTCTGGTGATGAAGAACACTGTGAAATGACACTGGTAATGACAGGAATACTGGATACTGGATCTGCAGAACATGGGATCACAAAAAGAAAATTGAGTACATTAAGAGTCACATTAGGGATGTTTTATTTGTGATTGTGTTAAAATAATGAGTTAACCGTGGTTTATGACATCAGTCAGTGAGTTTGTTGAATGTAAAATCAGTCAGGGATTGTGTCAGACCACTTAATAACGGCTATCTGTGGTCATGTAAGTACCAACGGGGGTTTCAAAGGAGTAACTTAATATTCCTGGCACCTCCCAAGAACTGCAGTTTAGTACAGCTCTCCATGACCAGAATTTGGTGTTTCAAATAAGTATCCAGTTTTAGCTCAGTAGACACAGGGCAGAGGTGAGGGGCAACGCTTAAAGCTGCAGTAGGTAACTTAAAAATATATTTTTTTAAATATTTGTTAAACCTGTGTTTATGTCCTGACAGTAGAATATGAGACAGATAATCTGTGAAAAAATCAAGCTCCTCTGGCTCCTCCCAGTGGTCCTATTGCCATTTGCAGAAAATACATCGCTCCCGTTAAGAAACAACCAATCAGAGCTGCGGTCCGTAACTGTGTTTGTGTTCAAAATGTAGAAAAATTTATATAATAAGCGAGTACACCATGAATCCATTTTCCAAACCGTGTTTTTAGCTTGTCCTGAATCACTAGGGTGCACCTATAATAAGTGTTTATATTCTGACTATTTTAGATTGCTTCGGGGGTACCGCAGCGGAGTAACCCAGTACCTTTGTGATACTTCATAGACATAAACAGAGAGAAGTAGTTCCGGCTACGATGTTCTTCCGCAAGACGCAAGCAGTTCTGTTAATTAACCATTAGAGCGTCAAAAGTTCGCTACTGCAGCTTTAAATAGTCTCAATAAAGGTGTGCTAATACGTGTAATTTTCAACTTTTTTTACATTTTGATTGGAATGACATCTACGATATTTAATGACGATACTTTTATAAGGTCACTTTTTGATTTGTACATGCACTGGGTATAATGTGCAGAGTGTTAACACATATTATTCATATTGTAATGGTGATGGATACAAACACAAAATATGCTGTTAGTGCAAATTACCGGAACTAATGAGAACATACCTTTTATATGAAAAACTGTTTAATAAAAAATATGAATAACCTATATTGTGAATTGATTCACATTTGGCTGTACAATGTGTTAATATTTCCTTCATATTTATGTTGTAACAAATAAAAGACAAAATATTTAGGCATTTAATGTCAAATACATATACTGTATTTATTAATGCAATATTCAAAATAAATATTTAGAATACTAAGCCTTGGATATGTGAGGTGTGCATTTAAAGACATTTAACTAGTAAAATATAGCAAAAATTTATCAAAAAATGTAAAAAATATGTATAATATAGATTATAAGTGTTATAAAACATGCAAACTTTATTTAACAAATGAGCATCTTAAACTTAGTCACAAAATCTGTTGATTTTCCAGCCCTCTTTATCATGGCTTTCGTGCAGAAAGACCTCAATGCCTTCCCTGAAAACAAAATTCATGATTAATATTAAAAACATGTCCACTTTAACAAATGCAAATGCAAAAAAAAAAAGAAAAATTTTACTCATAAACAATAAATACTATTATTATATCAATAATAATATTACTAAAAATAAATACAGTGACTTAATCCCAAAGCCCTTTTACAAAACCCAATCTGAAAATAAAATATATATAGAAATAAAGTAAGTAAGCAAGTGTATTTATTTTTTTTACTTACTAGAAATAAACTAACCACACAACAAAAATATTACAGATATTAAAGAAATAATATTGGGTTATAGCCTAACACTTTATTGATTAGGCTACTTATATTCATTGATAAGTAGAGCTGAGCATCTTTATGCATTTGATAAACTATATCAAACAACAATATATAACAGCTTTAAGCAAATAAACATTACATTTATAAAGTTGACATCAAGACATTATTTTTCAGTCAATACTCACCGTATTCTTCGTCATGCTTGTTCCACTGACCAGCCAGACAATTGGTGTATCGGAAGTCATGTGGATGGAAAGTTTGACTCCTAACCCTAGGGTTGTGGGTTCGAATCTCGGACCGGAAATACCACGACTTGAGCAAGGCACCGAACCCCAAACTGCTCCCCGGGTGCCGCACAAAAATGGCTGCCCACTGCTCCAGGTGTGTGTTCATGGTTTGTGTGTGTGTGTTCACTGCTGTGTGTGTGCACTTTGGATGGGTTAAATGCAGAGCACAAATTCTGATCATGGGTCACCATACTTTGCTGTATGTCATGTCACTTAAAAATGATTTAAGCAAAGCTTTTCAATACGGTGTACGTTGTGTCCATTTGGTGCTAAAACAATGAATAGCACCATCCTGACTGGTCACTTAAAACATTAATAAAATAAAACCTGCGATCAACAAAAAAAAATAAAAATAAATAAATAAATAAAGGCTCGTCTTGTTAATGCACTCAAGACTAGCCTATAACAAAGCAGGCCTATCAACAGGTTGTTTTAGTTCAGCTTGAAAAGTACAAATGTGTGTCCAATATCAAACATCCTGAAAACTGATAACTATGAGAACAATAATTTTGTGCCATTTTACAATATCATAATTATGTATACACCTACCATAAACAGTAACAGTGAATATCTTGGTATAGCCCTTGCCGTTGATAATGGTACTAAATTTATAGACTCCGGTGTCCGTGGTTCTGGTGTCGGTGATGGTAAGAGATCCATTTCTCTCCAGCTTCAGTCTGTCTTCGAAACGCTCATTTGTATCATATTTAGCATTGCCGTTTGTTGCTCTAGCAATGCGAATGTTGTTAAACCTCCACTCGATCTCATTCGTTAGCTGTATTTCGAAAGTGTTAGAGTTAAGAGTGATAGGATCACCCACCCGTACTGACTGAACTTCATTTGATTGAGCTTGTAAAAAGCCTGCAAAACATGATTAAACGGCTTGAACATTTAAATAATGTAACGCAGTAAAAGGGGTCTACTATATACTGTCATAAAATAGATAACTTACCAACCAGACACAACGAAATAAATGTTCGAATCATACTCGTATAGTCTCAGCTCGTCACTTTACAAGTCCAAGAAAACTCAAATCCATTTAACATGATTTTAAAATAATCAATAGTTTGTATTTGTTTGTTTTTAAGCTGATATAAGCGTCTAACATAGAAAGCCTTCAGAGAGTGCAGATGCGTGCCTGTGGGCGTGAACTAGTGCATCTTATGGTGACGTAAGCATCTGTTAAACCAAGGAAAATGTAGAGAGGCTCTTCTGGTTCAGAGCCGTAGAAAGGCTGAACTCCGTTCACTACAATGATCCAGGGTTCCTTTTTTTTTTTCTTTTTTTTTTACAGCAATGGTGGATCGTGGAGCCTATCAATATTTCATGGAAGTTAGCGCTAATGGCCTTGTTCAAATACCTACACTTGCGGTCTTGGCCACTTGAGAGCGCGTTCGTGCGACAGGAAGTTAGTTCGCAAGACGCCAAAGCGCAGTGCCCTTATACACTAAATCCACACTTTTAGTGTGGAGCAGTATTCAACGCTTAGTGTATCCCATCATGCATCATGTTGTGAACTGAAACTTAACTACTGAACAGAAATTTAGAAAGTGATTTTAAAATGCAAAGTAAAAACAAAGCTTGCATTGCATTACAAGTGTGTCCCATCAGGTATTGAAAGGTTCGACACCCACTTTCATGCTCACTTGAACACTTGGGCAAAATACAGTAAATATGTCATATAAGAAGTCATTTTAAAATACATTTGTGAATTGGGTCACTCTGCCACTAAACTGACCTAATTTGAACTAAGGCTGCAGCAGATTTCGGTTTGACTCGGAAACTGAGCAGCTAGAGTGTTGAATGCATTCAGTGGAAACAAGATGAGAATTTAAGAGGTTAAGGTTAAGAAGCCAAACTCAGACATCCTATTTAAAATTCACAGAACTGTTATGTGCATGTCAAGTCAAGTCAATTCACCTTTATTTATAAAGTGCTTTAAACAAAATGCATTGCGTCAAAGCAGCTGAACAACATTCATTAGGAAAACAGTGTGTCAATAATGCAAAATGATAGTTAAAGGCAGTTCATCATTGAATTCAGTGATGTCATCTCTGTTCAGTTAAATAGTGTGTGGGTGTTGGTGTAGTCTTTTGCGTGTCTATTTTCTGTTTTTATCACTTTTATTGTAATAGTTCAAATGAAGACCACTTATTATGTTTTAAGATAAAGATTCTGTACCAGATATACTAATAAGCAAGAAATGTAAATAATATTAAATGGATACTTTTTTGATCAGATATCCATTTGGATCAGATATCCTAAAGTTAAAATTAGCATGATTCTCATTTCTCAATTTTGGCATTTTTTTTTTTTTTTTTTCTAGAGATGTTTGACACTATCTTAGCAGACACAAACTAACCCTTAAAGTGGAAATGAAGCAGTAAGTCAAGTTTGCATTATTTAGAAAAACAAATTCTAATAATAATAATTATATATATATATATATATATATATATATATATATATATATATATATATATATATATATATATATATATATATATATATATATATGACAAGCATGATTAATGTAACCATTTTAAAGAAAAAAGGATTTGTTTGGTTATAGCTTTTGGAGCAAGGGTGCTGCCATCTTGCAGTACCACGGCATGTGACTGGGTTGGTTCGCTCCAATGGTAAATGCAGTAATATAAGCATTTCTATACATTTTGAACACTCGTTTGTTTTGAAATGGAGGAAGATGACAGTGAAAGCTCTGTTAAGTCCATAATAAGTGCAATTGTTAAAGTGCTTATATATCATCCATAGACGATCAACTAAGGATTGCGATGGATCCACATCCACTGCCCTCGTGCAATGAGCTAAAATAGCGGGCAATGCGCAACGTGCTCAACATGAATAAGTCAACTTCCACCCCTCAAAATTCTAGCCATATATAGCTCACCATTTGGGGTGCAACCTGCATTCCCCTTCCTCCAGGCTCTGTCTCGAGAGCAAATCTGCTCCAAAGTTAAAGTGTCTGGGGACAAGAAACACTCGGATCAACAGAAACCTGTTCTGAGACCATAGCAGGATGTTCCTCGCCAGCCTGCATAGGGGGTGAGATCGTAATCCTCCTTGGTTATTCAAATATGACACAACTGCTGTGTTGTCTGTCCTGATTAACACATGACAGCCATTTAGCAGTCTTAAAAAAATATGAGAGAGCTAGAAGACTGCCAACAGCCCCAATCTGTTATGTGCCACCCTCGCTGTGCCTCCATCCAAGTCCCGTGGGCTGGGCATCACTGACAATCAGCCCCCAAACATGTCAATGACACGTCGGTCGTGACAGTCTTGTGGCAAAAGAGACCCCTCTTTCTGAAGATATTTGGCCAACATCCAAGTCTTTATCGTCAGAACGGATTACAGGGGATGCAGCTGCCCTTAGATCCAAAAGTCTGAGGCACAAACACACCGTCACTGTGCGGCCTTCTTTGAAATGGCGACGACATGACATGGAAGACTGAACGCGTGGGGGAGACAATCGTGACCTTATCGCGTGAGAGTACAGATGTATCCCCAAAAAGGTTATCCACTTTCAGGGGATCGAAACAGTCTTTGGAAATTCGTTAAAAAGCTTGAAAGTGAGAGAGAATAGATTTAACCATCAACATCTTGAATTTGCTCGTCCTGAGTGTAGCTGTCATAAAAGGTGCCAGACCCTTGGGCCGTCCCTCAAACTTTAAGGCTGAAGTGCGCAGAGTGTCTGAGTGGGTGCTCGGAGTGGTAGCTCGGTCCAACGCTGCTCGAAGCGCATTTGCAGTGAGACAATCAATTGTAGAGCCTTGGGACTGAAGTGAGAGGGTTGGATGCACATTAGGAGTCCAACAGCACTCTCAATTGGAGGGCACAGTCCCTGACAAACAGCAGAAGTATCAAGAACGGACATGCGTGTTGATTAAGGCTGCTTTCAGGATCTCGACACCTCTTGGTGGAGGTCTGGGAAGAAGGCCAGTTGGGCAGGTGCACAACTAGTTAAAAAAAGGTTGCCCAGCTTAGATAGGGATTGGGCCTGGGCCACATCCACTTCCCAATCCAGTGTATCCACCGCGCAGGGTAACTACATCCAACAGCTCACTGTAAGAAAGGGAAGTGCGTTTCTCCTGTCTGCTCGGAGGGAGAGAACCACATGTGTCGGCCAGAAAGTCCTCTGAGTCAGAAGCTGTGGTGGGCAAAATATTGTTTGCAAAGCAAAATGTGATAAACGCCACTACCAACACGCGATGGGTAGCTCGCAAAGCACAATGTTCCTCCTTGTTTTCCAGCACTATACCATCGAAAGTACAAGGTTTGAGAAGTAAAAATCAGGGCAGCAGTTAAAACATTTCAAAGTTAAAGTTCTTGCAAACATATATTTATAGACACGTTGCAGTCATATATTTATGGTTTAGGCCTATAACAAAACCCAGTTTTAAAACAGAGTGCAAACAATTATATTTGGAACATTAAAATACTGTAGATGCTATTCACATAGTTATATCTATTATTAATATAACACTATATAGGGAAAATCAAAGATGGTTTAAATGTCCTTTGAAATAAAGCTAACCACTAACCACTTATGAGGCCAATAAAAGCAGTCAAAACTAACAAACAGTTAATGTAGCAAGGTTTATATATATATATATATATATATATATATATATATATGTGTGTGTGTGTGTGTGTGTGTGTGTGTGTGTGTGTGTGTGTGTGTATTAGTCAACATTTGAAGTGGATCAAAAAAGTTAATCAACAATGTTCTTAGACAATATTGCATTTTGTTTTTAGGACAACTTTGATTAAAGGATTTGAAAACAAGTAGTTAGAATATAAACATAGAAAGCAAGTGTTTTTTTAATGAAAAACGAGTAGTAAAATGAATAGAAGAGTAGAGGGTAAAGTGACTTTTTTAATTTAAATACAAACATGTAAACAAATATGTACAGAATTATGTGAAGTTACATATTTACATTATTTTTACAGTTACATTGTGTGGCATAGGTGGTAGTTCTCAGAAGTGAATGGGGGTGGGGGACTCTTGACGTCATCAAATCAAAGTCACAGTAAATCACATCCTGATATGAATCAGTCTTTGAAAGACCCGTTATTATTCACAATTTACTGACCAATTATTAAAAGACAGACACTTGAATTTATTCCTGAATTAATCTTGTACGAATAGATAAAATAAAAGGCTTTTTTTTATTAACACAGTGACTTACCGACACCTAGTGGCGGTTTTACTTCCATAAGTATCATAAAGAAGGCCTATCATTTCAGTTTGTCTTTACATATTTATTTAAAAAATGATGTATAAAACATTAACCTCTTTTCATTATACAGTTGTAATTGCTATGTAAATGCATTATACAGCTGTCTGATCAGCATTAAACTGTAAACAGGCATAGCCTACATCTAAAAGTAACTTCAGTCACAGCTTCTATCTCTGCAGGCTCGATTAAAACTGATTTAATTGGTAACAGCCTATTGCCATATAACATGGATTCTAATTTAACAATAACATTTAATAATTTAACATTAAGGATGACATACATATTTAGGCCTAATATGGCATTCTGTTTAAATGGTTGCAAAAAATATGTTGCCCCTAAGGAGAAAGTAAATTTCTGACACTGATAGACTTATCTTTTTTTATTTTTTTCCCAAGTAAGTGAGTGCAGGTGTGAATTTAATTCATGAGATAAATTGATATTTCATTTTTCAGATTTCAATATTAAATAAAAAATTGATTGGGATGAAACCCTGATTATATGTTGATGCATCACAAAGATGACAGTCTTCTGTAGGCTATTTATTTATTTTATATGATAATTAATAAAAAATAAAAAAAAAACAGAGCTTGAAAAAAATTGCAGTGTAACTGTAAAAATAATGTAAATAACTTGCATCTGTTCTGCGCAAGGTTAGCGTTATTTCAAAGGACATTTAAACCATCTCTGATTTTCCCTAGTGTTATATTAATAATAGATAGAACTATGTGATCCCTTAAAAATCGAGTTCTTTAGCCTCGTAATGAGTGCTGGAAAACAAGTAGGAACATTGTGCTTTGTGAGTTACCCATCGCGCGTTGGTAGTGGCGTTTACCACAGACAGTTTGCTTTGCCGATTGCGAAACGTGATTTGTAAACAGTATACGGTTTCGAACAAGAACGCTCGCAACATCTCGTTTTGACTTCTCGCGTTGTTCTGTGTGATTTGGACAACTTCACGTTGCATCCCTTCAAGTTACGCCTCTTGCAGTCTGCAGACAGACCCTTCTCACAATACTCTGGATTACATCATTCAACTTGGACGCAGAAGCTACATCACTATGAGGAACTGTTATTTCTTTTTTTGGGTTTTATTTCTCAAAGAGGGTGAGTCACGTTCTTTTTTATATTATTTTTCTTCACCCTTCATTAATTCAACACTTTCGCTTTCAATATACACAGGAACATGCGGCTTGCTGTTATCCTCTAATTTTTTTATTGTATCTCCATAACAGTGGCAATATAATTTTAGGATTGCTTACTGTTTTAGTAGAATACAACATAAATCACCATGAAAATCACAAGTAAATCTCTTTAGATCTAAAAATCTCTTTGTTGTTTTTAAATCAGGTGTTGTCGCTGTCAGTCTTTTAGGGTGCGGCTAAAAATCTACCAATAGACATAAATGTGCACATATTAATAATGTATCATAATTTATTGTTCCTGAACTGTATAGCCTACAGTAATCAGCATTAATACCTTGATTCTTGTGTTTTTTGTTTTTTTTTTAATTTGAGGAAGATGTGTAATAGTTATATTTACTGCTTTAGCACACTGAAAAAAAAAAAAAAAAAAAGTTCCATTCATCATTTAGATGACATTTAGAATAAAGATAGGGCAAGTTATTTATTTTTCATTGGCTTAGGTTAAAAAATATAGATTTGTTTTTGTTTTTTAATTGGATGAATGAACATTTTTTTTAAGTGCACTTTCTGTGTCATGTCAATACGTCTACACCAGAAGTAGAAAATACTTGCTAATATTAATTATAGCCATTTTTTTTCTTTTGCTGGACGAACGCAGTTGTTACAGTATGCTTTTGTAACAGTAGCCTAGGTGGGGTTGTTTTGAGTTATTGTGGTAATCATTTTTCTCGTCATGACATATTTTTCCATCTAGACATTTCCGTTAACCCTGAAACAAAATGTAATGCTGCGCAAAATACAGGTTTAAAAAAAATAAAATAAAACAAAAACCTTCACATTGTAGGTGTTTGAAAGCAGTCGTCTTAACAGAGGCCCGAAACTAAAATGGTAGCCATTCAGATGGCACTCTGTTGGGTAGAGAAAGGAACGCCTAGTTCCTGATTTAATGGCATCACTTATTAGTCTTCAAACATTCCAGTCGATTAGAAATGATATATTCATAGAAATAATGAATGTATTATATAAACTAAGACAAGCAGGAACAATTGTGAATTTTGTGTGGGTACCAACACATGTTCATATACCAGGAAATGAAAAAGCTGATAAAATGGCAAAAAAAGCAAATTAACTATCCTAATCTCAGGCTCATAAATTAAGATGTAAGGAAAAAGTATAGTTAAAGAAGCATGCAATCCAAATTGGAAAAGAAAGTGGAATATTTGTATTACAGGAAGGCAACTTTATATTATACAAAACACTATTAGAAAAAGTAAATGGCTATAAAATTCAGTTCAGAGTAGATCAGATCATTTTAGCTTATAAGAATGGGATATACTAAACTTATTTTGACTCTTTATATAATAGTTATACATAGTACACGATTATGTAAAATGTGCCAAGTAAAGGAAACAGTTGAACATGTTTTATTAATTTGAACTATAGGTATGTTCAGGAAAGGAATTAATTAATTATATATGTCTACAACATGGGATGCAACGCATTTACAATCAGAAATGTATTAAAAACAAATCAAGGATCAGGTAAAATTATAAAAGCTGTTTTAAAATACATAAACAATGGTGAACTTAAGAACAGAATATAGATTTTAAAATGCACACCTAGACTGAAATCACTTCACACTCCAGCGCAGGAGGTGGCAATATGCACCTAAAAGCTGGTATGCAACATCCAAATAAACTAGGGCTGAAAAGATTCCTTGAGTAAATCGATTACAGAAAATGATAATTCCTCTGCCTCGAAGCCGTTTTTAATTTATTTTAAATCTCACGTCAGGTTCTTTCGCAATGATTTGTTTTTTATGTGTATATTAACAAATCATGGGAATCCAGTCATAAAAACGGAATTTACAGTTAAATGCGGAATGGCACGGAATTTGCCAAATTTTTTATGAATTAATAAAAAATAGGTCATTGCACTTACATCAAATCATGATATGGACTAATCTCTGTAAAAATTAAGCCGGAACAGTCTGTTTAAATATGAATCCTGCATGTTCTGCGTGTCTCTGTTAATGAATGGAGCAGAAGCGCTTCTTCATTCATTAAACACACTGAAGCTCTGCCTGGATCTGGTTTTCCCGTTTTGCTGAGTGGTGCCAGCCCGAGTTATTTTCTGTTCATTTTCAGTCCATTCTAGGGCTGTGCGATTAATAGAAATCGTCACAAAACCACGATTTGAGCGTGCACATTTCTAAATCGCTTTATAGCATGATTTCCCGCAGCCCCGACCTCCCGCAGTATGCTGTCCGATCCAATCAGAATGCAACAGTGATTTTAATTTCTATTTGCATTTGATGTGATAAGACACAGCACTCGCATTCAGCGTATTCAAGTAGCTATTAGGTCTTCGGGGCCTTTGGTGAGAAGACTATTTGTCAATGTCTTGCACTGGAGAGAGTGTTTATGGTAACAATTCTTCCCAAGTGACATCACCTTGCACCTCAGATCCAAACAAGATGTTTTCTGGGGGTTATTACATATGTTTTTTTTTTTTGTTTTTTTTTAATTGATGATGAGGATATTTTAATTGATTAAACTTGCAGGTTGTATTAATCCTAAGGACGCAAACTAAAAATCAGTTATAACGAGTTGCACTGAGTGAGGCTGTGGAATATAAACAAGTTGATTGTATCTAGTGACAGCATCGTCTGACACTGGGTGCAGCAAAATTTTCAATTACATTGATCAGCCTGTCGTGTGCAGACTTTGTCAAGTTAACATCACAATGCAGAATCATAAAATCTAACACTGACGCATGTCTGCCACATTACTTAAGTGTATAAACATAGCATAAGACACAGAATAGTATCGTCTGCTAGTTGATTTATTACTAGCTGACTATCTAAAACATTCATTGGCCTAATACTTTTACTATTTTCAGCTCATGTAAAATGAGTTTATGTTCCATTGAATGTCTTAAAGAAATCAGGAATCAAAACAAATCTTTAATTAAATGCCCATAATCAATTAAATCTAAGATAAGTTAAATATTTTTGTAAATTAACCTTCCTTTAATAAAACCAGTGTCCTTTGGAATAAGAATAATGAACCCTTGTTTCATAATTAGAGATGGAGTAACCCTTATTTAAAACTTTAAGCAACAAATCTATTATATCCTCCCAAAGGGATTTGTAAAAAATAGTAGTCAAACCATCCTGACCATCTCTATAAAATGAGTATGTTTTTCAGATATTAATTCTGGCTCTGAGATTACCTCATTATTAACAATTAAACTATTGTAAGAAAAAGTGATGAGGATGCTATATATTTTGTAAATATGGTCCTTGGACAAAAAGGGTGTACAACCCTTTTTGCAGCACAACATTTTATCACTTAAGAAAATCTTATTTTGCTCAATTTAAGTTTCAGAGGGGTTGTTCTCATTTATGCTGTGCATTATGTATTTTTGGAGACTTACAGCTTCTACTGTCACCTCAGAATGTAAATGTGGGAACTGTGTATTTGTGTAGTGTTGCGCATATCAAAAGATCAGATCTGTTATTGAAGCTTCTGATATATGTACGCGCAAATCAACATGATCACTTTATTTAGAATTCATGGAAACACTGAGTTCAGATTCATCAATAAGAATGATTACATTCAATTTGAAACACAAAGTGATCATGTAAACGTAGCTAATGCAACCTTTGTAGCATTGCAAAATTGCCAGGCTTTATTGAAAATTAACACATTTTTATTTTCCACCAGGTGTTTTTGGTGTGGAGAAATATGACGTGACAATGTCCGTGATGGAAGGAGATTCTATCACTCTAAAACCTGGTGAAACTAAAATACCAGAAGATGATACAATTCAGTGGTGGTTTAAAGATAAAGTCATAGCTCATATGAATAAAGGAGCTAATATCATCTCTACATCTGAGGGTGATAATGCAGGATTCAAAGACCGACTGAAGCTGAATGATCAGACTGGATCTTTGACCATCACAAACACCAGAACCACAGACACTGGCAACTATAAACTATTAATTAAGAGCACAGATGAGACATTCGAGATATTCAAAGTTACTGTTCGTGGTGAGTAATGCAGATTATACACTAGATTTATTGTGAAGACCTGTTGTTGTTTCTGTAAATTGAAAAAGCAGCTAGGAGTATAATGAGTAAAATGTGAAATATATATTGAACTGTAAAATTGAGGCAGAATCTAGAGTTAGGTTTACATCAAATTAAAAAAGACCATATGAAGTTGTATTGTGTTAAATTGTTCTTTTATTTAATCTACTCATGTCTCTCCTTTATATTTTTGTATTTATAATTATTATTTCCCTATAGCCACATGATAGCAAGGGGACAGTTAAACAACAGCAACATAGATTTAGACAAAGATATATGAATGCATCATTCATTCATTCATAGAGTTATTATTAAGGAGACACTTAATAAGATCTGATGCTGATTAGTATGAGACACATTGATAAAGACTGATGATGGATGAGGCTCCACAATGCAACAGATTTTATTCAGTAAGATATTATGTTATTGGCTAAATCAAAGATGACTAAATCTGAGTTCATTGATTCTCTGGCACAGATGTTTTACATCTTTTAAAATGTGTATTTGAAGAGCTGAAATGTCTTTATATAAGTTGACTGGAGCTACATGAACACAACCTGATGATCATGTTTTGCAACATGTTCTGACATGATCCAGTATCTTAAGCTTCAGACGTCGTCTGTACAAAGTCACATGATCAATGACACTGATTAGTTACCTAGAAATATAATGCAGCATCCAAAATATGTATTATCCATTTTACATTCTCAGACTTTTAGACCTGTGTACTACTTACAGCATTATATGGTTGATATATGTATATATATATTTTAACTGATTCTGTTTGTTCTCATGTGTTTGTTGTTGAGACAGATGATGTGAAGCAACTATTTTTGATGGAGAGAGATCCTGTCACTTTAGACACTAACTTTACTAAAATACAGAGAGATGATCAGATAAAATGGAAATTTGGAGATCAAGTCATCCCCACTGGTCACTTAACCAGTTAACAGTCGCCCCCTTTAGTCGGGTTTGAGACCATATATGACATATACTAACTAAAATGACCACAGTTCATGACCCCTATGGACTACAGACATAACTGAGGTCTCTTTAGAAAGGTTTTAGATGTGGGTTTATCATGCAAGTATAAGAAGTGGTTTTGTCATTATATACAAAAAGTGAGAAATTTTAAATATTTTGTAAATTAATTATCAATTTATTTTAATAAAATATGTTTATAAATAAATAATTTAAATGGTGCTATAAGCAACTCAAAACCACTGGAGTCAAAGCCACAAATCTAAATAAGTTAAAATTCAAATTTGAGGGTGAAGTCACCACAAAATGAGGTTCCCATAATGTTTTCATCTTATAGAATGTAAATATTAAAAAAAGCCACTAGATATTCTAAAATGCCTACTGGTAATTCATTTAAGGTAAAATACAATATAACATTATATATAACTAAACATAATTGGTGTATCTGCAAATTGTGAACATCTAAACAGTTAAAAATGGCCTGAAACAGTTATGATATAAAGGTACAACAGCAAAAGTTCACTAACATGACTGGATGTTTATGGTGGCAATGCTTTAATTAATCCTTCCTGCTTTTCTGTTGTCACTTAATTCTTAAACGTTACACCCATGTTCAAATCTGTATTTTCAGACCATTGTGTCAACCACACCACAAGTTCTGTTGGCTGTCTAGAATGTGTATATAAGGCATGAAGCCATACATGCACACATTCACTCATGCACTTATGCTTTTTAGAACATCCATTTTAACATTCAGATAGCAAGTTCTTAATAAGATGTATATCTACTATGAAAGTATTTCAGACACCTCAGTGACAGACAAGGGTGTGTTGAGTGCTGAACCTGAATGTAGTCATTATTTTTTGCTGGTCATGCTACTGTTGTGTTAATTACAGAATGTACATTTGGTAAAGATACAAATATGATTCCCAAATGAAAAACTTGAATGCTTGAACACCTGCACAAGGCTGATTTTAAAATACAAACTATTCATATAATTTTTGTAATAATATATTTGATGGCTACATATTTTCTTCCATCAGAAATTCACATTGGCTGCATGTGTGCAGTGACTATTATATGTTGTACATATTTGGGCTGCACAATGGTTGGTGGTGCTATTAGAATGTTTTTAATTACTGAGCAGTCAGCGATGTACAGAAAACGATGGAGGTGCGGCTATATTCGTAAAACTGTATCACTTATGATAATATAAGGTTTTATATTTAAAACGCCCTGCGAACAAATCATTTTGTAAATTACAGACAAGAAATGTAATTTTCTCTGAAGAAATATTACATAAGCAATGAAGAATCCGTCGATATTCGTCCTAAATTATAACTTTTTGGACTTAAAAAGTCAACCTAATTTGGTTTTCCGGATAATTATCATGAATTGTACGCTGATGTTTGCATGATTTGATGTATCTGTCATCGTCAAGAGAAAAAAGAAACTATTCAGGATTCAAGGGTCCGATGTTACGTTTATTGTAGATCATCTCGATATTAATCAAATTAATGTTGTCTCAACGATTTTACGATCATAAATCTTAATTCTGGGGCCTTTTGGCGTTCGAATGATGTGTCGTTTGTCAATACTGATTTAAGATTGATGGTAAAAGCATGCGGTTAATGTGAAAAAACAAATTTCGGAACCATCGATGGTCTCGAGCAAGTTAATGGATTAAACAGCGCTGACTCCAGATGGAGTAACATTAATCTGAATTATGAGACCGGAGATCTTATCATCAGAAACATCCGAAGAGATCAGTCTGGCAGTTATGAAGTGGAGATTAAAAACCGTGACAACAGTTTGATCCTACACAGGAAATTCCACATTACCCTTAGCGGTGAGTAGATCAGAAGTTTTAGAATGTTCTAGAATGTGCAAATTAACATGTAAATCGTTTACAATAGATTGAACAGATTATCTTAACAGATATCTTACATTTAAAAATAGGTAGCCTACAATGTACATCAGTCTTGTGTGATGTGACTGCCTTACAGTGGTTTGAAAAGCTACAGTATGCTATGTATAGTGTTTTCCAAATTAACAGTTTCGGCCCTCTACATTAGTCATGGCAGGAAGCTATTTTGTTGTCATACTTTTATTTTGTTTTGGTCAAATGATGTAACTCTATAAAAACGTACAGATATTTATGATTCCAAAATTATCCAAAAATGATGTTTCTAAAAAAAATATTATATATGTTTTAACTGCACAATCATGTTTTTTTAAGATGCAAAGGAGCTATGTGCAAAAATTCAAACTTATCTGCAAAAATGGCAGGAGGATTGATAAAAAATTAACACCTTTTAATTTATTTTCCACGAGGTATGGAGAAATTATGATGTGACAATGTCACATGATCATCTATACAAAGATCAATGATGATCAATGACACTCATTTATTACATTTGATACAAAAAAAAAAAAAAAAAGAACAAACAAGATGAAATAGTAGAAGTAAAATAAAAATGAAATAGTAAAAAAATTAGCCACAGTCACTAGATTTAAATTTCACTGGAGTGTAGCAATGTCTGTAATATGACATCACGCTCAGTGGCACAATTCAATAAATAATACATCCAAAATATAAAAACGGGAAATCCACTAAATTTTGTTGCAATGCTTAATGGGTATTGGGGTGGAAGAGAGCACTGCTCATTCACTCCCTCCCTCCTACAACTCCTGCCAGCATGAGACTCAAACCTGCCAAAAATAGGTAGTTTGGTAGTTAAAGCTTAGCTAACCAGCAGATTACACTAGGAGAGTTGAAATTTTGACATTGTCAAATAGCCTCTTTTTGATTGAAATTCTTAAAGTATATCTTAAAAATACAATTTGTTAGAAAAATAGACTACTTGGTAATAACTGAAAACAAATAGATCAAATATTCAAATAATAATAATAATAATAATAATAATTATTATTATTATTATTTGCTTGAATAATAATCAATGGTGTGCACTTGACTCAGAATGTGGCTTATCAAAATGCAGTTTAACTGCTTCGTTGGTTGTCCTGTTCAGACAGATGTGATGACACAAACATTGGCTTTTAGTGTGGTAAATCTACTGTACATTGAGTTCAGATCACAATTACCATTAAATGTCTGCACAATAACTATCTCTTTATCATTACAGTATCAGATCTTGACTCAGGTTATTTAGTACTGATGTGTCTAGTGTTTGTTATAGATTAGACACACATTCACACTAATGACTGTCTCTCTTTATCATTACAGAAAAGGATCTGACTAACCAAAAAATACTGATTGGTTGTATTGTTGTAATGGTGCTGCCGCTGGTGGGAGCTATTGCAGGATGTGCGATTTACAGGAAGAAGTATATACAACTAAGGCAAAATAGTAAGTATTAAATATAGATGACACAACAAGAAACGTGTGATCTTTATTGTACAAAATATGTCATACATGGACGAAGTAAAATCACAAGTGTGTGTTTGTTTGTGTATGATGTGTATTATGTGCTTTTTACAAAGAAAAAAACATTAGAAATATGAAATGATTTTTTACTGCTTTACTTAAGACTGAAAAACAGTGCGCCATTGTTAACATACACAGAGATGGAGAACTCATGCAGTGGCTAACTTAAAAAATAAACTTAGATGTGTAGATAATCATTACTATTAGTAAATTGTGAAAAATGCAGCATTAAACATCTGCAGGACCATATATCATAAACATCTGCACACTGTGCAGTTTAAGATTACAAGGAAAATGATTTGATAATGTGACTGGCTGGTCTAGTAATATTACACCTAATCCATTTAGTAAACTCTGTTCTGATTGGCTGGCTTCTGAAAGACAGGTGTTTTTATCACTTTGCCCGTCACAAGGAACCAGGATGAGACAGTTATTGCTTTGGAGTTTGACATAATGGCTGGGTAAAGCTCTTGGCATCAAATCTATTTTTTCTTTGTGACACATAGTAGCAACTAGATCAACAAGAAGAACTGTATATTCTGCTTTATGTCTGAGATATAGTACGTATTTCATTAAGTTATTGCATTTAATTTTATGTATAAAGTTTCATTTTTAAGAGAGGATTTTTGTGTTGTTTGAAAAAATATGGTGGACTGTGTAATACAAAAAACTAACTTATTTATTTTTTTAATGAAAGTGATCAGTTTTTAAATTATTAAGTGCCACTAACCATCTGTAAAACATAATTGATGGATTCAGGGTAAATTAGAGGGTAATTTAAGCAATTAATTAAACACAACCTTAATGTTCAAAGAAAGATAAATTGTTACAGCAGGACCCTGACTCTGTGTTCATAATATTCAGCATTTAATGTTTCTGTCACTGTTGCTTTATTAGTTGATGAATAAAACACTATTAATACAGTAATTTGAAAGCAAGTCTGCATCAATGTTTTATTAAACTTTTTTCACTTTCAACTTCTGTGATTCTGTATTTTCTCACAGGTGCTACTGCTGCTGAACAGAATGAATTGAAATCGGGTGAAGCAGGAGTCTTATAACAGTTTATATTTAGCTCAATAATACAAACAAGAAGAGTGTTTGAAATCCACTCATGTGTGCTTCTGAAATGTGAAACTAGTAAGTAAAGGCTTTTATTTGATTGGTCAGAAATAGACAAATGTGCTTTTATTCATTTTGAAGTTGATGTAAGAGTTCACACCATTTACACTGATGTTGATAATATTGTGTTCTTGTATTAAGAGACCGTTTGACTGATGTTCTCCAGTAAATAATCTTAATGTATATATGCCTTTTTTTTTTCTTTTCTTTTTTGATACTCATGGTCTCACTGTTACGGTACACTTTCTTTTCTTTTCTTTTTTTCTTTTGGCTCTGGGTAGGATATGAATGTGATAGCTTCAATATGGTTTGGGTTTAGAGTGACTGTTTCCATGAGGATTGTCATGCTACATTTAGCTCAATTTAAACTTTGTGTCACTCTGATGCTGATGCTGTTACTGAATATTACATTCATTCAGCTGTCGCAAATTTTATTTTTATTTTTTATTTTGCATGTGGATGAGTGGATGAGTATTGAGAAAATAAACTTGTTTTGCCATTAATTGTGGTCTGATTGTTAATAGATTTTCCAGCCAACAAAAATATGTTCTAAGATCACAAAGTGCATGAATATTTCTGTATGATCTCTAAACATGTTTCCTTTTTACTGAGAGAAGGTCACATGATTCACATTCAGCACTGAACACAGCAATGAATATTCCAACAACTTAAAGGTAAAATCAATCTACAATCTGAACAAATCTGCACATGACCCACATAGCAACATTGTTTCGGCCCAGATCCGGCCCACATATGGCACCTGTGGAAAGATGATCTGGCCCACATGCAGCGTGGACTGATGGCACTTGGGTGGACCGCTCCTGTTTCCCAGATTTGAGCCACAAGCAGGCCATAGCAATGCCACATGTCAGCCAAGAGTAAAGAAATTAACCAGAAATTGACCTTATCTGAGCCACAAAATCTGTGAATATTAAACATGAAGTAATTTCAGCCTTAATAAGCCTGTTAACAAGCAGAAACATTGAAGGAAAAAAGAGAACAGAAAAAGAGAAGAGCAGAAACACAAGAACTACAACTGACTTCAGCAGAGGTGGAGAGTCCAGGGGTCAGAAAGTAAAAGTCCTGCCACATTTTTGCTCCACCCATGAACTCAGCAGCTGATTTCACCAGAGGAGGAAACAAGTCATTCCTTCCAAGTCACAAACTAGTCTCAACTCAAATCCCAAGTCCTCAAAGAGTTAAAGTCAATGAGATAATTAAGAGACTAATTAAATGATGATTGTGCATTGGTGATGAACACCTGCTGTTATTGTGCGTTACAGAGGATCAGATGCTGATGTTTTATTGGTTAAAATTATGCCACCATCATGGAGATCAGTGTTTGCTTCAGTTGGGCTCTTGACCTTTGGTTTCTTATGTTAGATATTTCTCTGTAAAAGTACATATGCTGTTATAAAACAGTGCGATCAGTGCTGTGCAGAAAACCGTTACTAGCTGGTTTTACATGATGAAGTAATTATTAGGCATCAGCCTGTTTATTTCCAAAACAATTTTATGTATTTATTATTAACAAATGTTCAGTTTTTAAATAACCTACCTTGTGGAACCGTTGGTTTAATCACTATAATGAATACATTTCCTAATGTATGTAATAAATATACATTTTTCGAAATCTTTTCCTAATAAGACGCACAGACATCATGACCCAGCATATGTATCTCAACAATGGTGACAATCAACAAAACGCTTCAAGCTGAAGTGCATGCTGGGTAACACCATAGTAAAAACTCTGATTATGCACTGTAGCATGAATAATTATTGTAACCACTGTTGAGGATCATATGATAAGTGCTCATGTCTAAAATCCCGAGCCTGTACAATTTTTTCCCCCAATATTTAAGCATTACAATAATATTTGTTTAATAGGACTTTTTTTGTAGTTCAGTAATTGCTGAACATAATTTAACAAACCAAAGAGAGACACCTTCATGAAGTTAATTAAAATGTTTTAGATGAAAAAAGGGCAATTAAATTTTCTACTTCAAGCTTTTAATTCAGCAATGTGTTAATGTTTACTACGTAACACAACCGCAAGTGTTTAAAAGCAAATTACTTTGAATTATTAAAAGGGTCAAGAGCCCAACTAAAGCAAACACTGATCTCCATGATGGTGGCATAATTTTAACCAATAAAACATCAGCATCTGATCCTCTGTAACGCACAATAACAGCAGGTGTTCATCACCAATGCACAATCATCATTTAATTAGTCTCTTAATTATCTCATTGACTTTAACTCTTTGAGGACTTGGGATTTGAGTTGAGACTAGTTTGTGACTTGGAAGGAATGACTTGTTTCCTCCTCTGGTGAAATCAGCTGCTGAGTTCATGGGTGGAGCAAAAATGTGGCAGGACTTTTACTTTCTGACCCCTGGACTCTCCACCTCTGGACTTCAGCCACAACCTTAGATGAAATCAATTGAAGATAAAAGAAGACACTAAATCACTCAAGATCTCACCAGAGGAGAATTAAACAACTCAACAAACAGCTTTACCAGCTTCACTTAATACTAACCAGACTGACTTTATTTCTGTTAGACATCCACAAAAGATTTTATTGAGAATAAACAGAGGTTTAACTCTAATGTGTTTCACCATAACAGTGATTAGTGTTTTCATTAGCTGGGCACTTAACTCTTATTATATATTTTGTCTTTTTTTGGCTGCTGTGACAGTGTGTTTGTTAAACACATTTGCAGTTTCAAAGAAAGCTAGAGTGACATGATATCAAGTGATGGCTGTTATCTGTTGATGGTTTTATAATCATCATGAAGTACACTGGTTCACTGATGTTTTTTTTCTTTTAATCTAACAGTTATGTTTTTCCAATGATACATTCATATTACAAACCTTGTGTTTCTGCCGTATGAGATCCAGCAGTATTATAACAATCCATTAAAATCTTTTAACAAACATGAGCTTAAAAAAAAATCAAACTTCGCTGCCACACACATATATAAACAATCAGCACATGAATCTCGATAATGGTGACAATCAGAAATATTTAGAGATAAATATTTAGAGAAACTGATAAATTCAGAACTGAAAAGCTACTAAGTCACAACTAAACAACAGCAAATAATATAAGAAAATATTAAGAATTAAATGAAATAATAGGACAATTCAGCTGTATAATTTATTCATGTTGCAATGCATGCTGGGAGTTTTGTACTATGCTAGTACCCAGCATACATTGCAGCAAGGCACATTTGATTGTCACCATTGTTGAGATTCATGTTCTTACTGTTGATGTATGTGTGTGTCATCATAAATTGAGTTTTTCATGTTCGTTAAAACCTTCTAACTGATTGTTGTAAAATTGCTGGTTCTCATGCTGCAGAAACACATGATTTGTGATGTGAATATATTAACGAAACAACTGTTAGATTAAAAAAAGCAAATCAGCCTGTTTCATGATGATAATAAAAACATCAACAGATAACCACCATCACTTGACCTAAATAAGTTTTAGCTTTCTTTGATGCCGCAAATGTGTTTAACAAACACACCATCACAGCAGCCAAAAAAGACAAACGAAAGAATAAGAGTTAAGAGTGCAACTAATGGAAACACTAATCACTGTTATGGTGACACATATTAGAGTTAAACCTCTGTTAATTCTCAATAAAAACTTTTGTAGATGTATAACAGAAATAAAGTTAGTCTGGTTAGTAATAAGTGAAGTTGTTAAAGCTGTTTGTTGAGTTGTTTAATCCTCCTCTGGTGAGATATCCAGATATTTAATGTATTCTTTTATCTTCAATTGATTTCATCTAAGGTTGTGGCTGAAGTCAGTTGTAATTATTGTGTTTCTGCTCATCTCTTTTTCTGTTTTCTTCTTTCCTTCAGTAATTCTGCTTGTTAACAGGCTTATTAAGGCTGAAATGACTTCATATTTAATATATACACAGATTTTGTGGCTCAGATAAGGTCCAGTTCTGGTTAATTTCTTTACTCTTGGCTGACATGTGGCATTGCTATGGCCTGCTTGTGGCTCAAATCTGGCAAACAGGAGCGGTCCACCCAAGTGCCATCAGTCCACGCTGCATGTGGGCCAGATCCTTTTTCCATGGGTGCCAGATGTGGGCCGGATCTGGGCCGAAACAATGTTGCTATGTGGGGAGGCTTATAGAGAAATTCTTCAGTCAGTGAAAACAAAGCTACAGCTGTGCAACATTCATTTGTGAGTGAACTGTTTTACATGAATCACATCCCTTACCAAAAAGTAGTATACTTCAAGTTTATTTTATTAAGTATACTTAAGTAAAGTTCAAGTATATTTTTAAGTATACTTTATGTAGCAAGTAAACAAATATCAGTGTTCTAGTAGTATACTTGTAAGAGTACCATTTCAATACTCCTTGGGACTAAATTGGCCCACTTTATAGTATATAAAAGTATACTTTTAAGTATACTTTAAGCATAACAGTAGCAAACTTTGAGTACACAGCTAGTTTTCCTATATGTTTGTAGTTTGTACTGCAATTATACTAAAAGTGAACTTTGAAGTAGGGGAGAGCAGGGGCGAAAGTAAAATTTTTCAGAAAAACTTCATTTTAAAAGATAATGTTGTATACAGAGATATATTTCTGCTGTGGTCAGTAACTCAGAAGTGTGGTCTAACAATACCAGGTGGTATTTTGTAGAAATGTAGAAAGGCTTGAATATAATTTCACTTTGAACATAAGTTGAACATTGTTACTTTCGACCCCATCGGTTGGGACGAAATAAAACACAGGTGGGTCAAAAGTAACACAACAATATAAGCTAGATTTTTTTCTGTTAGTCTTATTTTTCTTAAGTATACCTGATTGTGACCTTGTTAATAAATAACTGCAAACATATTTTGTCCTTTATCTTTGCAAAAAAATTATTAAATTACATTTTCATATTTTCATTTTAAATTTAAGTTTAAGTTCATCAGATGTCTTAAAACCTGACTGTATTTTTTTATTGTAAATTTAAATTTATTTTTATATAATAATAAAAAAATTCTACAGAATGCACAATATAAAATTTTTATCACATTAGCATAATAAAAAAAAAAAACTCTAAACATAATGTAACAGTAGGCCTATTTATGTTTCCATCCAGTTGTTTTTATGCATGAATTGAAAATGTGCATTAAAACATCTGGAAACACTGCAAATTCACAGGTGGAGGTGTAAAGGCTAAGATACGGCTAAAACCTAAATATAAATGTGACGTAGCAGCTGCCCAGAGAGAGATGTTCCTCTATGTCCAGAAACACCCTCTCAAACACATCTGGATAAAAACAGACCTCTGTCTGTCTTTCTGACCCTCACTAAGACATATTCTTTTGGTATAATATGACATTAACATTTGTAAGAAATGATGCAAGACACAGAAATTCACAATATAGCTTGCACTGGAACAAAATAAATACTTTTTGTGACTGTAGCGGGACAAAAGTAACAACTGTTACTTTCGTCCCGACAGGAACTCCTGACATTTAAACTCGATTTAATTTTATATAAAAAAACTTTGATAATGCAAACTTTAGGATGTGTTAAAGCACTAAATAACCTGTAGATTGATCATCACTGTGACACATGAAACAAGGAAAACAACACGACTAATAAAAAAAATACCGCTTCAACAATTTACTTTTTGTACTCGAAAACAGTTTTACGGACCTAACTTCCGGAAACGATGAGGAAATCACATGATATTTCTCAGCTCCATCAAGGATTGCATGCTGAACATGCTGTCATAGCTGGGAATGAAAATGCAGAAAGAGGCTTGGAGAAAATCGCTTTGTTACTTTCGTCCTGTGTTACTTTCGCTCCGGTTCTCCCCTATACTCTCAGTAAACTACTAGTTTAGTAGTTTTATACTGCAAGTATAGTCAGAAGTTTTCTTTAAGTGAACTTTACATCATACTTTAAGTATACTATGTCCCTATTTAGGTTTTAATGTGAATATATTTTGTTGTATGAATATCTGAACAAAGAAAACATCCAAAGAAAGAACACATATCTGCTTGTAAACAAAAAACATTTTATTCTAGCTTCATGCATTTTTTTTTTTTAAACACTTTAATGTGGGTAATGGATCAACACCCCAAAGCTTGACTGTAATTAATATCTCTTCATCGGTCCGTTTATTCCATAAGGTTACAGTTTTGATGCTGTTTCATGTCAGGTGATCACATTACACGTGCTAGTATCTAGCGTTTCTTTTTTTCATCTTCACTTGTGTTTTTTTGGAAATTCTGTACAGAAGATATGTACTAGCGCCCTCTACCTTATAATAATGAAAACACAGATTCTAGGAGTATAGCTCAAATATATTTAGACTTTTTGTAAGTATAAGTAAAGTATATTTAAATGTAATTTTAAGTGTATCTCTAAGGAGAACATAAGCCCATTTCTGAGAAGTACATAAAGCCTAAACTAAAAGCACATTTTCCTATTTTAGTTTAATAGCACACTTGAATAAACTTAATTTCTGTAAGGGATGATACGGTCTATGAAAAGCAACATTTGTGAGATCATAAATCCTTTTTCATGTAAGCATAATTTCCACTGATATAGGTACTACAGTTATTATAAAAAAATAAATCTATTAAAACTAATGTGATCTTAATACTTTTTTCGATTTTCTCCCCCAGTAATAGCTATGCAAACGTCTAAAAGTTGTAGACCTACCGGTTTTATTTTACATCAGATTGTGTGGCGCTATGCCATTTGATGTGTCATTTTACAATGAATAAACATTTGTCACTTAAGTAGGCTAATGTGCCTTAACATCCTGCAAAAACTCATTTTATCATTACTCTGACATAAATAAATACAGCAGTGGCACCATGGTACCATTCTATTGACATGGCACTTAAATGTTCACTTGAATCTTGCACTTGATTGACATGGTAAAAAACACAGTAGAATAATAGAACTTTGTTTTACTATTTGTAAATGTTATTCATTATGATTAAGATTATTCATTGAATGATAAAGACCAGCAAACTGTCTCAGGCTGGAATAAACTGTTTTGTCGGCTGGATAGTGAAAATCTCAACAGCATCCACTTCCACCAAAAAAAATCTAAAATCTTTTAAAGTAGGTTTCAGTTGAATTGTGCCTTCTATCACAAAGCTAAATCTACTCTGAACACAACAGGATCCGATTGTCTAGTTTTTTTTTTTTTTTTTACCTCGGTCAGACCTCAGATTGTATCCTGGTCTTTTAAAGCAGATAACACACCTGAATTGATTGTTTTCATTGTTTTTCTTAACAGTTTGGGGCAATTAATTCATATCAAACTGCTTTATTGTATAGAGATGTGTTATCAGTTTTGGTTTTTATGAACTTTAACCTTCTCACAGCCCATGGACATCAGAAGACATTAATGAGGAGAAACTGTGTCGATCTTTGATGCTTGCTGAAAAGTTAGACATTTATTGCTAAAAACACAATCCTGAATCAGCCACTTTCCACAAAGTACAGTTATTACAAATTTGCTACAGTTACAAATTACACAATAAAGTCTGAGATTCAGACGTTGATATAAGGACATTTAAATGCTATTATTAAAATCATAAGAGTAATACATGTAATGCAATTACTTTGATCAGTCACGGAGAGTTTGATCATTGTTCTGTAGTGAAACATGTAAATCACCTCCATCACTTCAGATTCCTGTAAAGCAACACAAACACAAAAGGTCAAAGGAGAAATACAATCCTGATGTTACAGATGCAAAACCTACAGAAGCTCTAAAATAACCAATGACTGATACCTGAAGTTATTTGAGAATGCATATTATAATATTTGTAACTGACATATGGAAAATGAATAAATTAAAAAAACATGTCTAAAATCACTAGTCACATGTAGCACATTTATGGGAAGGTGCAATGTCATCATGTAACTTTTTGTTTTTGTAGTGAAATGAGATACAAATGATTTAGAATTTGAAAGGCAATTTTTGTGTTTCTACAATCTCTGTTCCTTTTCTCACATTTAAATTGGCAAGTGTCTTCAGCTTTTAGTCTCACAGGAAACCCAAGTGTTCAGCAGGAAGTTTAATAGTTTATTTTCACAGAAACGCTGTAAAAATGTAAACATTTTTAAAAGATGTAAAAATCAGTTTGAACCAGACGAGATCAGAATGTCTCGTTTTTAGACTACAGAGCTTCTAAAACAGATGATGATATACAGTATACTATTTATACACTAGCATGCAATGTTATTTTACACAAATCAATAAATATTAGTGTACTGTAATATTAGTGTTTTTGTAAGCTTAATTAAGGTATTACTGAACTGTTGCAATAACCTATTCTGACATTAGGTCCCTATTCGTTGACTCCCTGACGAAGGCTTGTATGCCGAAACGCATCAGAGTTTTTAAAGGTTTATGATGACCAAGCTATAAAATAAAGTTTTTTTTTAATTTTTCTTAAAGAGAGTGCCTTGGAGTTTCCTATTTGTTCTATAACCTATTCTGACAGTTACCTGAATGTTTAATCTCTCAGTTTTAAGAACGGGCCTTGGAGTCTATCCAAGAAGAAGAGTTATTATATATTACATAGTTTGATGATGATTGACTGAGAACTGAAATAAGCAGAATGCCTCCATTTCCCTGAAGATGCAGTTCTGGAGAATAATTGTGCTGTTGATCTGAATATCAGTGTCATTACCTGTGTCACTTTCAGATGATGAAGGATTTTCTGAAGTGACGGCAGAAGCGGGAGGATGAGCTGAAAATGTATTAGATATAGAATATTAGATATAATATATAGAACCACAGTAAGATGGCTGCAGTTTCTCAAGTCAATTCCTGTAACCTTCACCCAAAATATCTCACTAAATGATATCACTCGTTAACTTTTCTCTGAAGGAAGAGAGGGCAAGAATAAGGTTACCCTGTGAGTTGTTTAAAGCATTTAAAATCACCTGAAAACATTAAACAATTTCTGCCACAAGTTGTTCCTGTAGTTTTACTGTTAAATCCATGGGGAATGGTGGTGATTTGTGTTTACTGAACAATGTTTTTGCTGGTTTTCACATCAACCTTTCTTTGACTGAATGTGCATTGCAATGACATCACGTGACGTAAAAAAAAAAGGTAAAAAAAGGTAAAAAAAAAAAAAAGGTAAAAAAAAAAATACATCACGAGACGTGTTCGAACCCAAAATCTGCAGCAATTCCGAAAATTTGCAAGCTTTTGCGAAAATTGTGGCGTTTGCATGATTTTGCGATAAATTCAGTGATCGCAGAATCGCAAAATCCCTGAGGGACTGTATTATAACAATGTATTTGTAGGCAATTAAGACTAGCAAACTGAATTGAGATGTTCTGTCAAATAATTTTCATCAATATTTATTCAATAACTTACTACGCCCTTAAATCATCTTTTAGGGTGGATGAAGCCAATATGCAAAAAGAGCTCATTTATTTTACTAAGTTTTATTTGCTTTACACAAATCATCTGAGGCTTGTTAAAGCGCATCATCATCGCCTCCTCGTGTTCTGACATCAGAATGTCTGATTCTTCAGTAAAGGACTGATGTTGACCTCGCAACACTGTAGCCACGCCCACCAGAGTACAGACGACCAATCAGAACACCGTTCCTGTGGTCTGAGGGAAAAACGCTCTAATAATTTAACAGAACTGTTCAAACTCTTTCAGAAGTTTTCAAAAGTTGGGCCTGTGTTTTACAAACTAAAACTCTAGTTTTAACAGAACAGGATCAGAGTCTTGTTCAAGTCTTTTAAAGCAGATGAGGATCCTGGAGCGCCTCCTCGTGACTAAACATGATACTTCTCACATCTACACTGTTACTGTGATGCCATTTTGAAATATGTAGCCTTTATGCCAAGCACGCTGGTTTAACTAAAACATATTGTATAATTATTAGTCTCAATAAGTAGAAGAACTGAACTCTCATGCTCTCTACTTGACTACTACATGGGCGGCAGTGGCTCAGTGGTTCATGTAGGTTGTCTACAAACCGGAAGGTTGGTGGTTCAATCCCTGGCTCCACCTGACAAAGTGTCGAGGTGTCCTTGAGCAAGACACCTAACCCCAGCTGCTCCCGACGAGCTGGATGGCGCCTTGAATGGCTGACACCGCAGTCGGTGTGTGAATGGGTGATTGTGAGGCAAATTGTAAAGCGCTTTGGATGGCCATGTGGTCTGTTGAAAGTGCTATATAAATGCAGTCCATTTACCATTTGACTCTTTCTTAAATTTTGATGGTCAAATTTATTGCAAGTAAAATCATTTTAAAAAGCAGAATACCCGTAGTTCCTTGCACTTGAATAATTGCATTATGCGTGTTTGGCCAAAGCATGGAAAATTAGGAAGATGTGTAGTTGTGATTAGGAATGAACTGAGCTCTAATAAAGGTTTTAATATGTTCTGTGTAAAGCAGTTAGTGTTCACGTTACTGCCATCTGATGATCATAAAGATGAATTGCTCCCATTAAAGCTATTTCATTTATGTATATTATCCATTAAAGTAAGAGTAAGAGTCTCTGGTAATGACAGGAATGGGCAGAGGAGCTGGAAACATGAGAATAAAAGAAAAATAAGTTAATTAACAACAGAGCCATGTCAGTGATGCGTTGAGTGTGTCTGTCTCATTTCATAATCAGAGAAGAAAATGCTGTATGTTAAATGCTGATCATTGTGTTACTAATTATCTTTTTCATACATTTATTTATTAGCTAGGTATTTTTATCTTTCGCTAAGATTTTCACTATCATTTTAATACTTATTTTATATTTTTATTATATTATAACACTATTAATATTATGTCAAGTATTAAAGCATGAATATGACTCAGTAAAGGCCTACAAGTTATATTTTTAATTCTCTACTCACCGTAGACAGTGAGACTGAATTTGTTGAGCGGCGTCTCTGATCTGCTGCTGTGTACTTTATAAAGTCCAGAGTCTGTGCTTCTGGTGTTTGTGATGATCAGAGATCCAGTCTGATCCAGCTTCAGTCTGTCTCTGAATCTCCCATCAGCACTAGCTTCATAAAACCTGCTTTTATTGTTCTGTTTGTTGATTTGAGCTAGGAGAAATTGTCCAAATCTCCACGTTATCTCATCATCTCTTTGCGTTTCAGTATCATCAGTGTTTAAAGTGACAGAATCTCCCTCCATCACTGACACTGACTTCACTCCATCAACACCAATCACACCTGAAGAACATAGAGGAACAGAGAAATAAAGTGATAGAAATACTACGTAATCATATGTTCAGAAAAACTGATTCATAAAGGTATTTATAACCTACTTTCAATGCTCAAATAGAAAGGTAATATATTTAGTATTAAAGAAATATATCATATATGTTGGGCTAATGTTTTTATTGTACAGCACGAAAACACACACATGATGGAAATTCACTGTCTCAGTCTCTCTCAATTCACCCCATGCTTTATTTAATTCTGTATTATTAATTAGGCTATTATTATTTTTATTTCTTTGTAGGCAGTTAAGACTAGCAAACTGAATTGAGATGATTTGTCAAATATATTTAATCATTAAGTGCTCAATAAATGACTGTACTCTTAAATAATATTTTAGGGTGGATGAAGCCAATATACAAAAATAGCAAATTAATTGAGCATATATATATATTTGTTTTATTACAGATCTTTATTTTTTATTTTTACATATTATCATCTGAGGCTTGTTAAAGCGCATCATCATCTCCTTCTAGTGTTCTGACGTCAGAATGTCTGATTCTTCAGTAAAGGACTGATGTTGACCTCACAACACTGTAGCCACGCCCACCAGAGTACAGACAACCAATCAGAACACCGTTCCTGTGGTCTAAAGGGAAAACGCCCTAATAATTTAACACAACTGTTTCTTTTTCAAAAGGTTTCAATAGTTATACCTGGATTTAACAGACTAAATAATTCTAATTTGAACAAAACAGGATCAGGGTCTTGTTTTTTTTAATTTAGAGCTCTGGTTCTAGTCTGGTCTTTTGAAGCAGATGAGGATCCTGGAGAGCCTCCTCATGACTAAACATGAAACTTCTCACATCTGCGATGTTATTGTGCGATGTTATTAGTGTGTGTGGGTGTTTGTGAGATTTCATTCACAGAGGGGCTGTCTTATTGTGGGCGGTTTGATGCTCAGTGCTCGGCCTGCCCACTTTCTGGGAAACCTTGACTCAGTAGATTTTTTAATTTTTATTTAACCTAATTAGCCTTTCGCCGGCCCCTCCCCCAGAACGGCCATTGTCCAATCACACATCATAGCAACTGTTACTATGTGAGCAGCTCCAACAAACATTGACTCCAAGCAAGATGGTGAAGCGGTGCGCCCATGGCGTTTGTAAATCGGACACAAGATACCCCGAGAGATTGTCTCGAGGAGTTGTGTTCTTTCCATTCCCAAAGCCGAAAACACAACGTGAGTGGTGCCTACAATGGATAAAACAGAGTGGACGGCCCCACTCCCAGTTAAATGCGTCGAACATTACAGATAATAAACTAACAAAAAAAATGGATATCTGAATGCCTTATATTTTATTTTATGTATTTCATTTGATTATTTTATCTGTTATGCACCTTTTAAGCGAAAGCAATTCTCTATTTGTGAACAAGCACAGTATCCCTCGACGCCTGATACCAGCTGATTATACCTTGATTTTGTAACTTTACTATTGTACTTTGATATAACTTTTGTTAACTTTAATAAAACTTGTATTTTATTAATGACAAGTTATGGTCTGCAAGAGTAGTAATTTAAGAGCCGTAAGCAAGAACTGACCACAGGGAAGTCTACTGAGCAAGTTGTAAGTATTTTTGAAATGCTTATAGTTTTGTCCAGGGTCGACTTTCCTTACCTACCTGAGAATAATAAAGAAATAGGTAAAAAGTGTATAGACAAAGGAGACACCATAAAACAATATGTATCCATGCCTCATGTTTCAGGTGATTTTGATGGAGTGAACGAGCTTCGTAACTTTTTGTTGATTGGTATTTCCCCAGGTGTTCAGCCAGGGGTGGTTTAGTCGCTACTAGTGACAATTTAATCTAAGCCTATATATTGTTATGCCACATGTATATTATTCATTAAAAGTACATAACATACTGTATACCTAACAAACCATGTAGATCATGTGAAAAAAAAATGTGACAGAGTTAACCAGTGTACCTGAACATGGCTGACAGACTTCACTGATGTTGAGATGTGTGGTCTGGTTGCTGATGGGATTGTTGATCACACAGCTGTAGCTGTTTTTATCCTGATATTCCACCTCCAGAGGAAGAGAGAGTCTGATGCTGAGATCAGACACACTGATGCTGGACAATAAACTGTTTCCTTTGTTCACTTTATAACTGTTCACTTTATTTTGATTGTCCCTTTAACACATTCTGTTGACTGTAAGTAGCATTTTTCTTATCTACTAACTCTCATTAGACTATTAGAGTATTAGTAGACTTTAAGGATTAGGGTTAGAATAAGTTGACATGTAGGCTACTTGCAAAGTTACTTTAGTCAGTAAAATATCTATTTGGAGACCATCACAATAAAGAGTTAGCAGATATTAATCAAACAGTCTACTAATACTCTAAAGAGAGTTAGTTGACATGTACAGTAACTGCAATGTTACTTATTGTCAAACGAATGCTCAAAAGGGAAAATCAAAATAAAGTGTTTCCAAAGACCCTAGAATTATATGGCTGAAGGGAAAGCAAGTATCAGTAAGTGACATTAAAACAAAGTTATATGAGCTGTTTATCGTAATGTACTGTAAAAGCCACAAAGTAGCGGGTCTTGAAGGGATAGTTCACCCAAAAATGAAAATTTGATGTTTATCTGCTCCCCCAGGACATTCAAGATGTAGGTGACTTTGTTTCTTAAGTAGAACACAAATTATAATTTTTTACTTCAGTTGTTACAGTATCTCAGTTGTGCAATGGATGGAAATGGTAACAGAATCTAAAAGTAAAAGAGTAAAAGATAAAAAATAAAAAAGACATGCACAATCAAATCCAAATTAAACCCTGCATCTTGTGATGATACATTGATGTGTAAAGACACAAAACAATCAGTCTGTGCAAAAAAACAGAAAAGGATTATATAGATAGATAGATAGATAGATAGATAGATAGATATATCTTACCTCTGATCAACACAATGTTCAACCTGTTAGAACTCTTGTGAATGAGCTTCACAGCAGCAAGCATGTGAGGCATTTTTTTCTTCTTCTTGCTTTATTGTGGCTCGCAGACTTATAAGTGCATTACCGCCACCTATCTCTCAAGTAGACCATTGGATACTCTATCTACAATCCGGTTTGTCACAAGTTTCGGAAAGTTTTTTTCGAGTATGGGTCTGTGTGACGTTAGATGGAGCGGAATTTCCTTATATGGGTCCTAAGGGCACTTCTGCCGGAAGAGCGCGCGCTCCCGTAGAGCAGAGCAGACACATTCACTGATCAGAGCGAGAGCGTCGCAAAATGTCACAAAAGAAGTGTGTTTTGGTTGCCAGGGCAAGACAACCCTACACAGATTACCAAAAACAAAAAAAAAACATTAAGGGACCAGTGGATGGAGTTTATTTTTACAGAGCATCGACGGAGTTGTGCAAGTGTTTTTGTTTGTTCCCTGCATTTCGAAGATGCTTGTTTTACAAACAAGGCCCAGTTTGACGCCGGATTTGCATATTGTTTATTTCTTAAGGATAATGCAGTCCCAACGAAAAAGGGTCACGATCATGTGTTGGAACCGCAGGCGGTGAGTAAAACTGCTTCAAATATCTCTGTGTTGTTAACTTAGCTATCGGCGCGTAAGCACATCAAGTAAACCTTGTACACCTTTAAAGAAAAAAAAAGACGACATAAAGTGGAACTTAGTCATTTTCCAAAACCGATAAGCAAATATATACAGTTTAATTACATACCACATAGAGACGCTGTTGTAGTCGTTGCTGCTGCTGCTCTCGTTCAGTTTCAGCCTCTGGATGTGATTCTGGATCATAAATAAACGGCTGAATCTGACTGTTAGCCATGGTTTGTTTTGGATGATGGTTTTTTCCTCACGGTAATGTCATGTTATTTTCCTCACGGTAATGTCATGTTATTTTTCTCACGGTAATGTCACAACTTCCAAACGCTCTCAACGCAAAAGCCTACTCGCGCTCGTGATTCTTTAGCTCCGCCCACACGTCACGCCTCCAGACGCTCGTGTTTTTCCGAAAAAAAAAAAAACGGCACAGACTATTTTTCTCTTATAAATATAATAAAACTAAAGACTTTTTGGAGATATGAAGGATGCAGTACTACTCTATAGGTACTCAAGATTAACAGGAGATTGAGTGAAAATGAGCATTTCACCCCCCCTTTAATAATATTATTCAACATTATTAAACAAGCCAAGCCATATCTCAACCCCAACCCCATAATCAAATTGAGTGATACAACAATGAAGGTAAATTAGATTATTTGTTCATACAGTGACTTGAATATTGAACTGTTACGTGAGTGCTTGACTAGCTGGAAGAATCTCCAGTAATAGTGTTTTTCTTTCTGTTCTTTTTGTCATTAGTGTAAGATCAGGCTCACATGTGCTCAGCTCTGTGTCTATGAAGAGTGACCGTTCAAAGGGTAATGCACCGAACTTCAGTGGAAAAACACCATGTAACAAGAGGTATTTCATCTCTTCCTCCAACCATCTTACTGTGATCCATTGTTTATTTATTACTAAATAAAGCCAAATCTGTCACCATGCATGACACAGAGAATTAAATCGAGATGTATGATTTAATTCTACAAGATTTACTGAAATAATTGTCATTGTACTCCAATATCATCAAAACAACTAACAAGAGGTATTTCATCTTTTGCATTATTGTGATGTTATTTTCTCACTGTTTTGTATGTAATAGAACTTGATTACATACAAAAATGAATCACAGAACATAATGTATTGCAAACTGTTTCATCTTTAATGAACATATTCATTTAGTTACACAGGTAGCCTAGGGCTCATACATTCAAAATGGAAATACAGAACAGCTAGTTTGCAACACAAGACCTCTTTAAGTATGACTGAAGTAACTAGTGTGTGTTTTTTCTCATTAGTGAAAGATCTGACTCACATGTATCCAGCTTTGTGTCTATGAAGAGTGAACATTCAAAGCGAGATAGATCAAACTTCAGTGAGAAAACACCATCACCTTCCAAAAGGTGTTTCATGTTTTCTGTTTTTTTTTTTTTTAATCATAAAACTGTATTTCCCATCAACCACTTTTCTGCGCTTATAAAGTACCGTAGGTAGCAGTGAGCAGCTGGTTTAGCAATGGTTTGATCATATGATATTGACAGCTGTGAACCTGTTATTTGTTATGTGATTTTTTATTTTATTTTATTTTTTAGTTTAGTAACAAAGGACATACATCCACAGTAAATATTGGTTTAGAAATTGCATGGTGGAAAGCTCTGAAAGCAAAGAAGCGACTAAAGAGTGATGTGCAACTGGCAACTTTTCTTCTCAACAGGTAAAAACACAATATACCACAGTTTATTTTTTTCAAATGTATTACAATAAATTACAAAATAAATGGATCTACTTTGCCAAAATTTGTAATTTGTAAAAATAATAAGTAAAAGTAGTGTTCCTGTAGATCAACTGGTAGAGCACTGCGCTAGCAAGCAAGCAAGGTTGGGGGTTCGATTCCCCGGGAACACATGATATGTAAAAATTGATAGCCTGAATGCACTGTAAATCGCTTTGGATAAAAGCGTCTGCTAAATGCATAAATTTAATTTTAATTTAATTTAAAAAAAAAAAAAAAAAAAAAAGTAACATAGTTTTGATATGTTATGTGCTTTTTCAAGCAAATTGATTATGTGCAGTGATCCGTATAACAATGAAAATATGAAAAACAATAAAAAATTTAAGTTAAATTCAGCACCATTAAAAAAGATTTAATGGAGTCATTTGAGTCATCAGGTTCATGAGGAATACATATGCAACTGTATTAAAGTCTGTTATTACAGCCAAGAGGATAGTGCCTCCACATAACTCTGCTCTTTCTAGTAACTGAGCCAATAGTATGGATTTAAAAAAAAAAAAAAAGTCCACCTTTATTTTGCTACCAGGGTTCAGTTTGAGAAATCGGACACAAACTACAAGAATTACCGCAACCGCAAGAATTTCAGAGAAAATCTCTTCTGGATCTTCAAGGCAAGTAGAAGTTCATAAATGCTAAAATTAATTAATTAATTAACATACGAATAGGTTATTGTACAAATTCCATTTATTTTTTTATTTAAATACTTTTTAAAACTTTACTTAATATAAACAGATTTTTTTCTCTTGTTAACTGATGTTCTAACAATCCCTCATATTTTAAATCAACACAAGACCTCAACTCAAAAATAAAATAGTAGACATGTTTCAGCTGTGTGACAAATTAATTTCAGTGAATACAAAAGCACATTAACCAAGATACCAAAAATCATGTTAGTTATTGGATTTGATTCATACAAGATTATTTGGTTTGTTTGTTTGCATTCACCAGCACTTTACCTTGCTGATAGTTTATTCTGTCAGTGCTGGGAAACTTCATGAGTGCATTGCTTGCCTGTAATTTGTACTACACATACATTGTTTATATTTTAATATGTTTTTAATGTATAGGTAGGACTTATTTTTTCTTAATTTGTTTTCAGGATCTTGAGAAAAAAATAATTGTATTTCTGAAGAATGAGCTGGAAAAGTTTAAGAAAATATTAAATAGAGAGAACACACAGTACTTTGTGCAGGACTTTACAGAGAAAATGTGTGATATCAAAGAAGCAGCTCTTGATATCACACTTTACTTCCTGAGAGATATGAATCAATGTGAGGCTGCAGATACTCTACAAGGTAAGAGGTTCATAGACATAACAATTTGTCATTCTCACTTATAAAATATAAAATGGTGCATATCTTGATGCATACCTTAGTTTTTTGTTCTTGTTTGTGTGTTAGATGAGCTGGTCCTCATTCATCAGCGACCACTAAAATCAAACCTGAAGAAGAAATATCAATCTGTATCTGATGGAATTGCAAAGCATGGTGACTCCAAGCTTCTGAATAACATCTACACAGATCTCTGTATGACTCTGAGTGTTAGTAAACAAGTCAGTAGTCAAAATGAAGTAGGACAAGTTCAGGCTGCTGATAGACGACATGAATCACAAGAGATTCCAGTTGAATGCAAAAATTTGTTTGAAGCACCTGAACAAGACAAGGAGATCAGAACTGTACTGACAAAAGGAGTTGCTGGCATCGGAAAATCCATCTCTGTGCAAAAGTTTATTGTGGATTGGGCTGACGGTAAAGAAAATCAGGACATTACTTTCATATTTCCTCTTGCATTTCGAGAAATTAACTTAATGGAGAAAGAAACACAAAGCTTGGCAAGACTTATAAGTCAGTTTTTCCCAGAGATAAAAGGACTAAACCTTGCGAAAAATGATAAATTAAAATTGCTGATCATCCTTGATGGTTTGGACGAATGTCGTCTTCCTCTGAACTTTGAGGGTAATGAAACATGTCGTGATGTAACATCACAAGTCTCTCTGGATGTTCTCCTCACAAACCTGATCAAGGGAAATCTGCTTCCTTCTGCTCTCATCTGGATCACCACCAGACCAGCAGCTGCCATAAAAATTCCTCCCGAATGTGTTGACCGCGTGACAGAAGTACAAGGATTCAATGATGCACAAAAGGAGGAGTACTTCAGAAAAAGATTCAAAGATGGGGATCTGGCCAGTGAAATTATTGATAATGTTAAACAATCAAAGAGTCTTTTTATCATGTGCTACATCCCAGTCTTCTGCTGGATTACAGCCACTGTTCTCCAGAACATTTTAGAGGAGAAAATAAATAATGTTGTGAGAAATCAGGCTGATGGAGTCTTCAAAACACTGCAGGAATCAAATACTGAAGACACTCCCAAGACTCTGACACAAATGTACACACACTTTCTCCGCTTTCAGATCCTGCAGAGCAGACGAAAGTATGATGGAGAATACACACCAGATGTTTCCTGGGATACAGATGCCATGCTTTCACTGGGGAAACTGGCATTTCATCAGTTGCAAAGAAATAATCTGCTCTTTTATGACACAGATCTGGAAGAATGTGGTATTGATGCATCTAAAGCATCAGTGTATTCAAGCATGTGTACCCAGATCTTTAAGGAGGAAAGAGGAATCATTCTTGGTACCGCTTTCTGCTTTGTTCACATGAGCATTCAAGAGTTTATTGCAGCACTTTATGCACATCTGTTTGTAGACTTCAACAAGAAAAGTGTGTTTAATCAACATGAATCTACAGAGCAAGAAAACAAAAATGAAACCATGACTGATTTGCTCAAGACTGCAGTGGACAAGGCACTCGAGAGTGAAACTGGACACCTGGATCTTTTCCTTCGCTTTCTTCTTGGTCTGTCACTTCAGGCCAATCGTCCACTCTTACGAGGTCTGTTGACACAGCAAGACGGCAATGATCATAACTACAACAAAATAGTTGAGTACATCAAGGAGAAATTAGAAGCGAATCTTTCTCCAGAGAGATCCATCAATCTGTTCTACTGTCTGAATGAACTGAACGACCAAACTCTGGTGAAAGAGATTCAGACTCAACTTAGAGAAGGAAGTCTTTCATCTGCTGATCTTTCACCTGCCCAGTGGTCTGCTGTGGCCTTCGTTTTGTTGACATCAGAGGAAGCGATGGAGGAGTTTGAGCTTCAGAAGTTCATGAAATCAGACGAGTGTCTCTTTAGGCTACTGGAAGTTGTGAAAATCTCCAAAAGAGCTCTGTAAGTAATATAAGTCATGTTTTTCCATCTGAAAAAAAAATCTCTATAGTTCTTAATCATTCATTTAAATTGGGTGTTACAATATTTTTAAACAGTACTCAGAATACATTGTATTTTTTTCTTCTTTCTTCTAGGCTAAATGATTGTAACTTAACAGATGAGAGCTGTTCAAATTTGGCTAAAGCTTTCGGATCAGATAACAATCTGATAGAGCTGAATATGAGCAATAATAATCTACAGGATTCAGGAGTAAAGCAGCTCTGCATTGGACTTGGGAATATTACGTGTAAACTGGAGATACTGAAGTAAGTTGTGACAACAGACAAATGCCATTATTGTTCTAGATTAGGGCTGTCATGATATAAGATTTTCCATATCACGTTTATTGTGGCCATAAGAATTCACGATATCGATATATTGTGATATCTATAGAAACCTTGGGGGTAAAAGATATCAGTCAAAACATTTTTATTTTGTTAGAGTTCTTCTTTTTCACCCAATGAACATAAGGATACTGAAAAATGCAGGACACAAGACTCTGGCTTATTCTGTCTTCTTTGAAGCTCCTATGAATTAACGAGAGAGAAAATACTGTCAAGTTCAACAGTATGATGAATAAATATAAATGGTAATATTTTACAATAAGATGTCATTTGTTAACATTAATGTATTATCTTACATGAATGAACAATGTACAATGCATTTATTACAAAGTTTAATAATCTATGTTCATGTTAATAATAATAGTCTTTCACTGTTTATGTTAGTTCACAGTGCATTAATGTTTACAAAAACAACTTTTGATTTTAATTATGCATAAGTAAATGCTGAAATTAAAATGAAGTATGATTAATAAATGCTGTGGAATTATTGTTCATTATTATTTATCATTTATATGTTAACTAGTGTATTTAACTAATGGTAACTAATGAACCTTGTTGAAGAATGAGCGCAGATGAAGCATTAAGTGCATGGCACTGTGACCAACTTAACATTTTACAGAGTTTAATGTAGAAATGTGGTCGCTCAGTTTTTCAAGATCAGTCTTAATCGTGTAACTTTTAATAGAGTTGAACATAAAACTCTAAATAAAGTGTTAATACGCACAGGCCGTATTGATTGCACATACAAAAACAAGACGAGTAAAGAAAACATGGTACTTATTAAAATAATCACCCTTTACTTAAATATATGACCACAGATAACCTCTGTTAACAGGTTAATATAACGTTTCCCATTCTATGACTAGCAAAATAATGGCAACGACAAATAATAGCATGACTCTCCTCAGAGTAGCTGCAAGAGCTGCGTCATCTTCTTCTGTGACAGGTGTCAGCGGTAAGACAAAATACTGCCACCTGGCAGCTCAACCAGGTACTGGCCATGGAGTATTTACATGTGGTATTATCCTAAAAGAACTGTTCATTTTAAATATTGTGGTTAATGCTAATACCGGTTTATTGTCACACACTAAATTAACACAATATTGATAATTGTTGCTTTGAATATCACGGTTTTCACCAGTAATGGTATATCGCAACACCCCTAATATATATTATTGTTATTACTATTATAGATTTTTTTTTTTACCTGTATGTTTAAACCTTACAGTATGTAGCTGGGAACAGCAGACCTAAAAACATTTCCCCCGTTGAGTGAAAGGTGACTTGATATGAAACAAATCAAATAAAAATAAAATATTGCTTTATAACTTCAATGCTGTTCAAGAGAATTTCAAGTGTGACTTTCAGATGACAAATTACAGTCAGGCGAACAATCTAAATACTCCAAAATCTTAATTGATCTTCATAGATCTGATTCATTGTCTTTTCTCTTTCTGTCTTCAGTCTGTGTGGAGGCAATATAACAGAAACAGAATATTTTGTAAGGAGCCTGAGTATTTTGTGATCTGGTGAAGTCAAGGTGACTCTCTTTCTATGTCTTTACAGAATGTTTCATTTTCTGCTTTTCTCTTTTCCCCAATATAGGTTAATATGCTGTAATATGACAGATGAAGGTTGTTCTGCTCTGACTTCAGCTCTCAAACCCATCACACCTGAGAGAAATGGACCTGAGTTTGAATAAACTAGGAGATTCTGGAGTGAAAAACCTCAGTGATCTACTGAAGAACCCACAATGCAAACTGGAAATACTAGCGTTAGTATCATATTACTGTTACATAAACAGTTACAGTACAGTGTGATTAAAGTTTACTGTTTAGTTAAACAGGCCCAGTTTTCAGTATTTAAACTGTAGCACTGCATCTGTACTGCAACTGTATTTCTCTATTCACTAGTTCACGCTTACATATAATTAGCTGAGGTATGGTATGCGTATTTGGCGTGCTGTCCGGGGAAGGGCTCCGAGCTCGGGAATGGCCCGAACCTAGAGTACCACCCCCCTTCCCCGTCTATTTATAAAGTGAACTTGAAGTGAGGAGATGGGGTGGAGGAGGGATGCTGATAAACTGTCAATGGATAGAGGTAAGTCAGTGATATTTATACTATGGGATTGATTACTTGATTATGGTCCACCTGTGTTGATTAGGCTAAGTATCTAACGCGCTCCTCCCGAATCTTATTAATGAATTACATTTCACTAGTTCACGCTTACATATAATTAGCTGAGGTATGGTATGCGTATTTGGCGTGCTGTCCGGGGAAGAGCTCCGAGCTCGGGAATGGCCCGAACCTAGAGTACCACCAAAAAGGCAAATGTACAAGAGGACAGCTGCCAGTTTAAAGAATGCCCCCCCAAAAAAGCAGAGTACTGGCGGGGGCTGATTTGGTTGCTGAGAAGTCATCTCGTTGGCAGGCTGGAAGGGCCTACGTACTCTGGAGGGAGCGACTTGGGCGTTGGGAGAGTAGGCCCTACCGGCTGCAGCTAGTGAACTACGTGGTTGTTGGCGCCCGGTCGGTAGGGCTCGAGCCGATGCTCAACTGGAGCTTTTTGGCGTTGGAACGGTGAGCCCTACCGGCCGATGAGGAGGAGCAGCGTGGTTGTGGTGCCCGACCGGGAGGACCCGAGTTGCCTCGACCGGAATAGGTCACTGTGTCGGCGTACTGGCCCTACTGGCTGATAGCCCCTGCTATTCAGTGGGTGAAGGGCCTAATGCTGACCGAGAGGGCCCATGAAGCCTCCGACAGGAGATTGAGACTCAGGATGACGGACGTCTGGGTCCTCTTGGTTTGGCAGATAAAAAGCTTTGGGCTGGCCGACAAGGAGGACTCTGGAGACATCCGAAGGGAGATCCCGACTCACGGCATCGGATGGATGAGACTCACTTGCGGCCGGCAAGCATAGGCCCGTCCGGGAGAACTCTCGCCAGACGTCTGAAGGGAGCACACGCACCAGACGGGTAAGCCTCGGCGGATGGGGAGAGTTGGAAAGGAAAACCCGACTGGGAGGACTCTTGCGGCATCCGATGGGGCCTCAAACTCAGAACATCGAACAGGTAAGCCTCGCCAGGCGGGGTTAAAAGATGTGAGAGTAGCTGAGAGTTTTTTTTTTTTTTTTTGCAGGATTTGGCGAGAGGACGAGACTCGTAGCGTCGGATGGTTAAGCCTCGCCTACCGTCAAATGGAAAGGTAAGTTGCGTGGCCGAGAGACTGTTACCGACGTCCGAAGGGAGCACACATCAAACGGGTAAGCCTCGCCGACCGTAGAGTGGAAACGTAAAGCAAGTCTGTCCAGGAGGCTCTCGCCAGCATCCGAAGGGAGCACACACATCGAACGGGTAAGCCTCGCTGACCATAGAAAAGGAAAAGGTAAGGTTGTCTAACCGGGAGGCTCTCGCCGGCGTCCGAAGGGAGCACACGCATCGAACGGGTAAGCCTCTCCGGAGGCTCTTGCCAGCGTCCAGGGGGACTTCCTGTTCCCCAAAAACTGGATGAGCCTCGCAGGCCGTAGGATGGAAAAGGTAAGTTTGTGTGGTCGTTAGGCTGTCGTCAGCGTTTTATGGTTTGCTACTCCTGGCAAGAGATGGGTAAGCCTTGGCGACCGTAGGAAGGAGGGAGGGTTTATTTGTGTGTTTGGTACTTGCGGCATCGAACAGCTTGCTTGTAGGTTTGTAACCTAAACCACGTGGTAAGGTCGTGGTTGGCTGGCCAGGAGGCTCTCGCCAGCGTCCGATGGGAGCACTCGCATCGAACGGGTGAGCCTCGCTGGCCAAGGATGGAAAAGGTCAGGTTGTCTAGCCGGGAGGCTCGGACCGACGTCCGATAGGAGCTTAGCTCCAGGAATCGAACGGGTAAACCTCTCTGGCTGAAGGACGGAAAAGGTTGTCCAGCCAGGAGGCTCTTACCTTCGTCCAACAGGAGCTTAGCTCCCGGATCGAACGGTTAAGCCTCGCTGGCCAAAGGACGGAAAAGGTAAGGTTGTCTAGCCGGGAAGCTCTCACCTACATTCAATGGGAGCCCTGACTCCATGCATTGGATGGGTAAACCTCTCCGTACGTAAGACAGAATGGCAAAGCAGGTAGCCGGGGGCTTTCACCTACGTCCGAAGGGAGTGTGAGCTCCTGGCAACGAACGGGTAAGCCTTGCTGGCCGCAGAATGGAAAAGGTGAGGTTGTCTGGCCGGGAGGCTCTCGTCAGCATCCGATGGGAGCTCAAGCTCTTGGCATTGAAGAGAGAAGCCTTGCCGGCCATGGGATTGAAAAAGGTAAGGTTATCTGGCCGGGAGGCTATGGCCGGCATCCGGTGTCTTTTTATTTATTATTTATTTATTTATTTATTTTTATTATTATTAATATATATTTTTTTTTTTATTATTATTATTTTTTTTTTTTTTTTTATTAAATTTGCGACACCAGATGGGTAGTCTCTCCAGCCATCGGAGGGAAAATTGAGATTGTTTTATCTGCGAAGCACCCGTTAGTGTTCGGCAAAAGCGTAACTTGCGGTATTGGATGGGATCTTGCCATCGGAGGGAAAATTTGTTATGGCTCTGATGTACTCGTTGGTGTTCGATAGGTAAGTGTCGCTGGCTGAATGTTTTTTTTTGGGGGGGGGGGTTAATCGGCCTTTTTAATCGGGTAAGCTTCGCTGGTGGTCGGATGGAAAGTCCAAGATTGCTTAAGCGGGAAAGCATCTGACAGGATTTTAATACTTGCAATGTCATACGAGTAAGCTTTGCTGATAGTTGAACGGAGAAGGCAAAGGTTGGCTCAACCGGGAGCACTCTTGCAGCGCCTGACAGGGAGTTCGATACTAAGGATGATTTGTTTGTCTACGAGGGTAGACGCTGTGAGGCTTACTTGAATAATTGTTTAGCAAATCCAATGAGCTGCTTCCGATAATGAGTCAGAAAAATCTTGGTGCAGTCATAGTATCCGAAATTAAGCGTGCAAAAATAAATTGGATTTCCTGTGCCAGTGTACCCCAAATAGGTGCCATGTATCGGCGATGTGGTCGTTGTCGAAGCGTCATATTGTCAGCACGTGAGATCGATGGTACATATCGATGATGTAATCGTGCATGGGTGGAGTAAGAGAAAGATTCTTTATACTTGTCTGAGCTTACTATTTGCCATTTTGACCATGCAGGTGCACGAAAAGAGCCTATGGAATCACCAATAATCGAAAAATATACTTTCGGACATACTGATAAACTGGCATTAAGTATAAAATACTATATTTAAATACTGCTAGTTCATGTAGTCTCGCTTGTCCTGTGAATTTTTTTTGTTTTTTTTTTTAAATATACGATAGTAGATTCCATTTAAAGTCCAACGATTTAACCCTAATATGGACGTAAACTAATGCCTTGAGTTCGGTTGAAATGATGCCTTGGTCGTACGCGCTCCGGACCACATGCCTCATGATGGGACCGACGCGCCACCCCTGAAACCAGAATGAGATGCGTTCTAACGTAACTGTGGCATTAACTCCGTTAGTGAGAGCTCCTTTAAGAAAATGGCATGTATCGGATTACCTGTTAAGTACGATGGAATACCTTATATCTGCAAACGATGTATGTCTATTTGTGGATGGAGACTTTTTTGCCACCTACAGGCTCACATCATCCTTTGAGAGCACGGGCGAGCGGGAAATGCAGTGCTGAGATGGGATAACGGAGCGGTTTGATAGCCGAATTATGGTAGGCCGCCTAATGATTATTATAAAAAACGTTGGTTGGAGAATGGGCCTAACCTCGGATGCATGGCATGCCTTTAGGCGGAGGTGGTGCGGTGGTGAGGAGGTACAGGAAAGGCTCCTGCGGGAGCAGACACTGCTGCGGCAGTGGGGAGATACGGGAAAGGCTCCTGCGGGAGCAGACACTGCTGCGGCAGTGAGGAGGTACAGGAAAGGCTACTTGCTTCGGCTGCTGTAGATGTTGGCTGTGGGAAGAGTAAAAAGGGTTAGTAACATTTGATGGGGCAAGCTAAAAATGAATGGGTAGCCTACGGTGTTACCAGCTTAGCAATTGGTTGCCTAATTTGACAATTCCTCAAGCCTTGTCCACCTTATTATGTTCCTGTTGGAAAAGCATCTTTCCTCTCATTTGGCCTCCGGGCTCTTTAGACGTTCTCCCGAGCGGATACGTTTGGAACGCTGTTTTCATGTTGTATTATGGACTGTGGAAACAGAGGGTTTTGGAAACGATGAAGCATGTTTAGTCTTGTAAGACGTTGTACCGAAAGACATGATTATAGCAGTAACGTTAACCCCTTACCAGTCACCCCCCATTTTAGGCATGGAGACAGAAATTACATACCCAAAATAAAGATGTTTCTGTTCATGATTCTTTCTGACTAGATCCATGATCAACATTTGTCCACGAGCTAACACTTTGACGTTTACCGTTCAGGAATAGGAATAGTTTTTCTGACATGATGGAAAATTATCACTGAAATGATGTTTTATCGAAATATTGGTCAAATATAAAAGCCAAAGTCTTTAGACTTCAATTGATGCGCGGTTTATCCAGATCAAGTAAGAGAGTGATGTTTAACATGCTGTGAAAGTGAAACGATAATAGACTGGGGCCGTTGGCGATGCTTGCAGCAAATGGGTTGACAGCAGTTATGTGCTATTCGCTTCCAAGTGGTTTCTAAAGATATTTACTTGCCAGTTTTTTCGTATTACGGTCCTTAAAAGGCGACAGTAATTTTACTCACACTTGCTATCCTGCATCAAAACACGAGGGCAGATGCATTTTAGATTAATTTTGAGTGATCACGCCAGTGAATGGTGAAATAGGTCCCTAAATGATTTGGTCCTACCAGAAGCCTTGCATGGAAATTAAAATTTAAAATTAAATTAAGCATTTAGCAGACGCTTTTATCCAGAGACTTACAAGGTTTGTTTTTTTTTTTTTTTTTTTTTTTTTTTTATATCATGGAACTTATGTCTGTATCATTTCGGTGCGGTTTAAATGTGCGCGGTAAGGCGAATGTAATAATAATAATAATAATAATAATAATAATAATAATAATACATTTTATTTGTAATGCGCTTTTCTTAAACCCAAAGCGCTACAGTAATAAATAAAATAAAACAAAACACCAAAAGCAATACAACAATTCATTAAAGAAAGACAGTCTTGAATAAATGTGACTTAATCAACTTTTTAAAATCACCCAACGTTGGTGCATTTCTGACGTGCAGAGGAAGTACATTCCATAGCTTAGGGGCTTTATATGAAAAGGCTCTTTCCCCCATGGTCTTTAGCTTACATGATGGCTGGTGAAGTGAAATAGAGTTAGTAGAGCGAAGAGAGCGTGATGGAATATAAGGACTGATGAGTTCACAAAGATACTCAGGTGCAGTCCCATGAAGTGCCATGTATGTTAAAATAAGAATTTTAAAATCAATTCTCACATTTACGGGAAGCCAGAGTAATTGTGAAAGAACCGGTGTAATGTGTTCACGAGGAGAAGTACAAGTGAGCACACGTGCGGCAGAATTTTGTATATACTGAAGCTTGCTCAACGATTTAGCTGGAAGGCCTGTGAACAAGGCATTACGATAATCTAACCTAATGCCTTGGCTTCGTGGTTAAAAGTGGCATCATCATCCGACGGAACGTTGTATCTGTAGTCCAAATCTATGCGTGATCCACACTCCAGATCAGCGGGTGGCGGTAATGCACCTTTACGCTGGTTTGCCAAAACCGCCATAAAACACTAGTAGAAGAAGACGGAACTACGTCATGACGTCGTTTAACAAACTTTAGCCGCGAACCTGCTTTTAGATGCAACACTTTGGATGCCAACTGCCTGTAAAAATCCAATGAAGAAAAAGAAGAACCTGTTTTTAGCGTCTTCGCCTGGAAATGTATTGGTTAACGTCGCGCGGTCTGCGCCGCTAGAGGAAGCGGCCTCAAACTGCCACTCGGCCGGAACGCCGTGGTGAAAGACTGAGCCGCGGTGAGAACTGTTCAGCCCAGGCTGGTTGGATTCTTTCTGCTGCAATCCAGCGCTCGACGAGAGCTCAGTCTCGGACGGCACGATCGTGTATCGAGCGAGGCGAGCTCGGAGCTTGCACGGTCTATTGGCCGCGATGTGTGGCTTGGTGAGGAGAGCAGCTGTCACCATGACGCTTAATGCTGCTCAACGGCCGTGTTTGGCTGGGTAGAAATGATCTCGGGTCCAGCAAAAGCAGCAGGTCTTATAAATCCCCTGTGTAGCACTCTTCGTTGGTACGAAAATTGGGTCTGTGATAAGGTGACTGACGAAGCGAACCAGCATGCTGATAAACCGTCAATGGATAGAGGTAAGTCAGCGATATTTATACTATGGGATTGATTACTTGATTATGGTCCACCTGTGTTGATTAGGCTAAGTATCTGATGCGCTCCTCCCGAATCTTATTAATAAATTACATTTAGTAAAACTTAATAGGGCTAACTAGGAAATAATTGGGTTTAAGTTAAAGTATTTAAACTGTACTGGTTGTGAACATGTTGCAGAAATATTATTTTCATTTGCTGCTTGCAACAGTGGATGAGAGACAAAAAATAAATATGTGTCACTAGTTGTTTTATGATTGAGAAGAAAACAACAATTCTGGCAATTAGAACCTAAAAACAGTCAAAAACAGTTAAACTATGGCAACTAATGACTATATGAAGGACTATATGCCTATTGTTGCTCTTTTATAAGATGCTATCAAGTATATGAAGCACTGACCTTTCTGTTTTTGTCTTCAGACTGTGTAAATGCAGTATTAAAGAGAAGCAGTGTGTCTCCCTGACTTCAGCTCTGAAATCAAACCCATCACACCTGAGAGAGCTGGACCTCAGTGTGAATCAACTAAAATTCTGTAATCATTTACTCACCCTCGTGTCATTGCAAAGTCATAAGACTTTTGTTCTTATTCGGAACTGAAATTAAGATTTTTTTTTTTTTTAATGAAGTCTGAATTATAAAATTTTCTATCAGTTTATTATTATTATTATTATTATTATTATTATTTAGGTGTGCAGAGTTTGAGCTGAGTAATGAAATCTGAGCAATTTCTTGCCCTCCATTGACAGTCTGGACAGCTACCATTTTGATACTTCAAAACGTTCATAGAAATATCATAAAACTAATCCATTTGAATTGATTGGTTTAGTACAAATTTTCTGAAGAGACTTGATTGCTTCATATGATGAACAGATGTAATGTATATTACCATGAGCACAATAAGTGCACTGTACCTAACAAATTAATCTTTTTTGATGAATGTACATAGTAGTCAAAGACTCCTAATATAAAGTGAGGCTGAAGTATCTTAAATATATAAAGTTTTATTTTATGTTTCACATACAATAACTAGTTAAGATGAAAATTTAGCATTTATTATCTTAGCAGATACAAGAGCGGCTTTCAGACTATAACAATACAAGCAAACGCAATAATGTCATTGCTGTTCATTAAAGAAGGTTTTGAGATAAACTGAAGAATATTTCCTCTCTCTTTCTTTCTCTGCAGGCTGAATATTAACAGTATTACAGAAGAAGGTTGTGCTGCTCTGACTTCAGCATTTAATTCAAATCCTTCAAACCTGATAGAGCTGGATCTGAGTGGAAATAAAATAGAAAACTTAGGATTTGAGAAGATCTGTTATCTGCTGGAACACACACAATGCAGATTAGAGAAACTGAAGTGTGTATCTTCATTTATTTATATTTATACATGATAACATATATTTAAAAATGTCCATTTGACCTGACAAATGATTAAAGCTATGGAGGATGTAATTATGTTTGTACATTGCTATCTTTATTTTATGAAATATAAAAAAAATCTAATTAAGCAGATGCTTTTTGAATATTTTTTTTATTTTTATTAACATGCAATTCTTAACAAATTTTCACAATTTCCATGGCAATGCTTTTTATAATTACTAATATATATATATATATATATATATATATGTTTTTTTTCTTAAAGGGGTCATATGATGCTTTTTTAAAGATCATTATTTTATGTATTTGGTGTAACAAAATATGTTGACATGCTTTAATGTTAAAAAACATTATTTTTAAAATACTGTACATTATTGTAGGTCCTCTATGTCCCGTCTCTCTCAAACCCGTCGTTTTCTACAATGTCCCACCTTCCGACAAGCGCAGTCTGCTCTGATTGGCCAACAGACCCAGTGCATTGTTGTTACATATTCATGTATTTGTGATTCGTTTGTTTTAAGTTTTTTATCTGTTTGTCCTCTAGAGGGCGAGTTTGTTCTGTCTTTGTTTTATTATGGACTGTTTGCCGGCACCTGTGGATGCTGTATGTTTGGCATAAGAAGTCCAAGCAGCCAAATCTGTGAGGCGGGCGAGGTGTTCGGCAGCGGCTCTGTGTGCCTTATTGTTGTGTCTTACCCCCCCCCCCCCCCCCCTTAATTGCCCTATCGTTAGGTCTATCATTTTGTTAATAAATTCCCTATTGTACGAGCTGTGTTGTCTATGTCCTCTCGTGTGTTATGGCTGTGGTCGTAACAGTTGTGATTGGCCAAACACCACAAGCACTCATCGGAAATGTAACGCCCCTTTCCATAATTGTGAGCTTCCTCTTTCTAAATAAATGTAAAGACATTTAATAATGTCCTTAGTTTTACCATAAGTTCAAGCCCGAAAGGGGAACAGAGTCACGTGACAGACAGTGATGAAGCTGGTATGTGTTTGTAGTACACAAGCCACAGACGGTTAAGACAGCTGACTCCACTCTGTGACCGTCTCTCTCTCACACACACGCAACGCTCAAAACTATGCATTTGAACATTCAATAGCAAATACTTAAACTAATAACAAAACATACGTATAGTAGCTGATTCAGAAGGAACAGATTGTCCTAGCAAACCTCCTCTCCTAGGTTCACGAAACAGTCGTCAATAAAATGCATTGCTATTCTGTTGTAATCCTAAAGATTCCTAAATGCATCTACTTTCGGAAGGCCAAATAAAGTGCTTTTGCTTTTGCCAAGATACACACAGCATCTCCCTGACATTCAACATTAACTGCGGTTAGTGAAACCACGCCTTCTTTCTTTTCGTGAACATTTGGGCGGCATTACACAAATATTTCCACATAGTGATGTAGACAAGTTGGGGCGTGTTTAAATTAGCCGTTTTAGGGGGCATGGCAGATTCTTAACTTTGATAAAGAATATCTCTTTGGATTTGAGGCTTTAGTCTTTGCAACTTTACAGATCTTCTTTCTTTATGCACCAAGAGCTTCTAACACTCCAAAGAGAAAGGAAAAATTTAAATCGCATCATATGACCCCTTTAACGTTTTTTTTCTTATGATTTAAATAACGATGTCACTTAATATGCATTTTTTTATTATTTTGATCATGAAGTATTTAACAAATTATTTAATATACAGACTTTCAGATTGTAGTATCACTGAAGAAGGTTATAAAGCTCTGGCTTCAGCTCTGAGATCAAACCCTTCACACCTGATAGAGCTGGATCTCAGAGGAAATGATCCTGGACAATCAGGAGTGAAGCAGCTTAGTGATATATTACAGGATAAACAATGTTCATTAAAGACCATCAGGTAATAAAAGCTTTCAGATATTTCAAAATAAACACTGATGTTTTTTTCAATGTTTGTAACAGTTTTTCTCAGAATTTTGTAATACAATTTAACAAAATAATTGTAAGAATTGTAATTCTGCTTCCTGTAGGTTTTTGAAAAGTTCTGCTGCACAGGAAGCATGTGAGTACCTTACTGAAGTTCTAGGTACAAGTCCATTATTACTGACAGAACTGGATCTGAGTGAAGATAAATTAGGAGATCTGGATTGTGAGAAGCTCTCTGCTCTTTTGATGGACTCTCATAGCAAACTGGAAAAAATGAAGTGAGTGAACATGACTTTATACATTATAGCTAGTGTTTATTTATCATCAAATAAATTAGGACCTGATGATATGTGTGTTGAATATGTGCTGAATAATAAATATTGTTTATTTTGTGTTTAGGCTGAATAATTGTGAGCTGACAGAGAAAAGCTGTTCGGTTTTAGCTACTGTTCTCTCCTCCAAAACCATCCTGAAAGAGATGAACCTGAACAACAGCCGTCTGCTGGACTCAGGAGTCAAAGAGATCTGTGAGGGACTGAAGAATCCTGTGTGTGAGCTGAAGATACTCAAGTGAGTACATTTCACCAGCAGCTACACTCAACACCAAAGCAAACACAGGAATTATACACATATATATATTGTGGCGGGAGGAGCAAATTACAGACACAGTGGGTGTGGGGTCAGGCCTCAGAGAGGTTTTTATTACTGCAGTCCGTTAATTTTGCCTCTTTGTTGCCATCTCTGTTTGAAAACCTGGGATTGCAGCTCCCAGAATTATCTCGCTTGCATGGGTTATGCTCCAGCGTGGACACGAAGATCAAATAGCGGCATTTTTAAGTGATATGCTATTTACTCTAAGTTCAATTAGCTATAGATTCTATTTATACTGTTAAAATTTTACTAATTGCAAATAGTGGCAATTATCTGCACCTCAGTATTGTAGTACATTGTAAAACAGTATACAATATTAACTTTTGGAGTGTAAATTGTAATTTTAAATCGAGTTATTAAATTAATGTCATCTTATTGGGTCAAAAAATCCCTCCCTCCACCTATACTAACCCTACCTGAAAATTCATTTTCAACTTTTTGATTATATTCTTCATTTTCATTGAAAATAAATTCTTTACTGTTGTGATTTGAAATTTAAAAAAGGGCAAAAAAAAAAGTTTGCCAAAAGGCAGATTTGAACCCCAGTCGATCACGTCAAAATGAATACATCACACAGTTTACCATAGGCAGACAGAGTACACAGCTTTATTACTTGAGTAAAAGTACAGATACCCCTTGCTAAATTTTACTCAAGTACAAGTAAAAGTACTACAGTCAGTTTTGTACTTAAGTAAAAGTACTGAAGTACTATTTTTTAAAAGTACTCGAGTATCATGAGTACAAGAGTACATTTTCTAAATATTGCATTACTACTGCCAAAGTGCTTACATTTATGAACAGAAACGTCCTACATGGAGTTATGAATAATGTTAATGTTAATACCTTGGATAATGTAAAAGGAATTGAAAGTAAAATCAAGTTTTTACAAATTTTCATCTTTTTAACATGTTGCTTTATTTAACATTTCTCACTTGCCCACAAGGCAATAGCACAATGGCAACGCTCTGACAAACCTCTGCTAGAGTTTTAATGGATTTTTTTGCACCCACATTTGAACCTGACTGTGTTGAATACACCACATACTCAAGAACATCAAAGCAAATGCTCAGCTTACATTAATGTGTAATATCAGAAAATAAAATTCAGCTAACAATTGTGTGTACATGTGAGTTTCTATGTTTTTTTCATCAATCAAATCAATAAACCTAAACCAGCAAAGAAGGCAATATAGCAATGTTCTGACACACCTCTGAACCTGACCGTGTTATACACGCACCATAGAAGAAAAAATAATAATGATTAAAAAAAATCAGCTAATCAGCTGTGTTTAGGTCAGTGTACAAAGAAGGAAAAAAATTCTTCCTCTCACATTGACATACAGGCAAAGGCAGGAGAAAATAATTTCAGCTGAATAACACCATTCTCACATACACAATCTATGTGTGACAACTCTCTCTCTGTATGTGTGTGTGTGTGAGTGTGTACATACTGTCATGAAGTCTTTGGTGGAAGGCTGAATGTGATTGCTGATAGGCTGTCCCAATCAGTGGCGCCTGCACAATCCAATCACTTTTGAGAGGGAAACAACATATTGAGGGTTTCTGATATATTTTTCTTTTTTCCTTTTTTTTTCCATCCACACGGAGACACATTTCTGTGAATACGCACACATTTTTTATCGGATAGTCGTTTCGTCCACACGGATCCGCAGTTTTGCATTTTCGTTTGGACGGCGAATCGGTGTTTAACTAAAAGCAATACTACATGTTCAGTTTGTTTGGTTTGGTTATAGAGTTAAGGACAACATGTTCACTCCTGTGTATAAAGTTGAGTGTGTGCTGAGAGCTGAGAACGTTATACATATAATTTAATTGATGTATATTTCTTTTCTATCTTTGAATGCTAGGGGGTTAAAAACAGTGTTAAGCGTAAAGCTATTTTTTTATTTTGCAATGAACAAAAGGCGAGCTGTGTTTTCTTACAAGAGACTCATTCTAATTCAATTGATGAAAAATACTGGAAAGTTCAGGGGGGTGATTTAACCTTGTTTGCACATGGATCTTCACATTCGGCCGGAGTGATGGTATTATTTAACAGATTTTAAGGCTCTGTAATTGTTTATAAAGGGGACGCAGAAGGCCACTGGTTAATGATAACAGTAGAAATACACGACAAATGTTACATATTACTCTGTATTTATGGTTACAATAACAAAGTGACTAATAGATAAAGGTTTAAAAAACTTGGTAAATTGGTAAATTAATGGAAAAAAAGTATAATGCAGAAAATGTGATAATAGGAGGTGACTTTAATATAATCCCTGATTTATGGCTAGATAGAAGACCTCAAAGAGTTCCACATTCTGTGTATAATGACACTATATTGATTTTTTGTAAAACTGTCAATGTTGTGGATTACTGGAGGGTATCTAACCCAAACAGCACTCAGTATACATGGTTTAACTCCTCAGGAAATGGTCCATGTTCGAGATTAGATTATTGGCTTATTTCTTGTGAACTATGTAAAATTGTCACAGAATGTGAAATAACAGCTGACCCACTTACAGATCACTGTATGGTTACTCTGTCCTTATCAAGTTTTAAGAAACCTGACATTTCTCCTAATAATTGGAAGTTTAATAATGACTTGTTAAAGAATGATAGATTTTATGATAAGGTGTTGACTCTTATTGAGGAGATTGAAAAGCTAGACATGTCTAACATAAATAATTGGGAATGGTTTAAATTTAGGGTTAAACAAATAGCAGTTGATATAGGCAAACATTTATCAGTGAGGAGGAAACAGAAACAAAGGGAACTGATTGGAGAAATAAACTCATTGGCATTTAATACACAAGAATCACCAGAAGATTCTGCAAAATTAAAGTCACTGCAATCTCAACTAGATGAACTGTATTCAGAAAAAGCAAATGGCGCTTATATTCGATCAAGGGCGTGGTGGATTGAAAAAGGAGAAAAAAAATTCATCATATTTTTTCGGCCTGGAAAAACAAAGACAAACAAAGAAAAAAAATTGTAAGCTTAAGATCAATGAAACTATAACAGGTGATCAAAAAGAAATTCAAAATGAAATTTTGCTTTTCTATTCTAACTTTTATAAATCTAATTACAAAAAAGCTGATTGTGATTCTTTATTTGTGATTATAAGAGATAAAATACATAAACTGAATGAAGAAGATAAATTCTTAATTGATGATGAGTTGACTTTAGAGGAAATGGATGTAGCTTTAAAACAAATGAATAATAATAAATCACAAGGTATAGATGGATTAACTATAATGCATTTTTAGAATGCATTCAGGAAGGAAGCTTATCACCTACTATGAAAACAGGTTTGATAACCTTGCTACCTAAACCCAATAAATAGTTGCTATTATTAGATAATTGGAGACCAATAACTTTATTATGTACAGATTATAAATTACTTGCCCTTGTGTATGCTAATCGTCTCAAACACGTTCTTGGGAAACTGGTAGAGGAGTATCAATCAGCATTCATTAAAGGGGGGGTGAAATGCTCGTTTTCACTCAATATCCTGTTAATCTTGAGTACCTATAGAGTAGTACTGCATCCTTCATAACTCCAAAAAGTCTTTAGTTTTATTATATTTATAAGAGAAAGATAGTCTGTACCGATTTTTTCCCGGAAAAACACGAGCGCCTGGAGGCGTGACGTGTGGGCGGAGCTAAAGAATCACAAGCGCGAGTAAGCTTTTGCGTTGAGAGCGTTTGGAAGCTGTGACATTACCGTGAGGAAAAAAACATCCAAAACAAACCATGGCTAACAGTCAGATTCAGCCTATATTTATGATCCAGAATCAGATCCAGAGGCTGAAATTTAACAAGAGCAGCATCAGCAACGACGTCTCTATGTGGTATGTACTGAAACTGTATATATTTGCTTAGCGGTTTTGGAAAATGACTAAGTTCCACTTTATGTCGTCTTTGTTTTTTTTGTTTTTTTAAGCTGTACATGTGGAAAGTGCAGTTTGATGCCAACATCGCATGTTGTTTACTTGATGTGCTTAACGTTACGCGCCGATAGCTAAGTTAACAACACAGAGATATTTGAAGCAGTTTTACTCACCGCCTGCGGTTCCAACACACGATCGTGACCCTTTTTCGTTGGGACTGCATTATCCTTAAGAAATAAACGATATGCAAATCCGGCGTCAAACTGGGCCTTGTTTGTAAAACAAGCATCTTCGAAATGCAGGGAACAAACAAAAACACTTGCACAACTCCGTTGATGCTCTGTAAAAATAAACTCCATCCACTGGTCCCTTAATGCTGTTTTTTTTTTTTTTGGTAATCTGTGCAGGGTTGTCTTGCCCTGGCAACCAAAAACACACTTCTTTTGTGACATTTCGGTCTCTCGCTCTGATCAGTGAATGTCTCTGCTCTCAGTGCTCTGCTATATGGGAGCGCGCGCTCTTCCGGCAGAAGAGCGCGCACTTAGGACCCATATAAGGAAATTCCGCTCCATCTAACGTCACACAGAGCCATACTCGAAAAAAACTTTCCGAAACTTGTGACAAACCGGAAGAGGTATTTTTGGAACAGAAATACTCCTTCAAACGTACAACTTAATTTTTGAAACTTTGTCCATGTTTAGCATGGGAATCCAACTCTTTAACAGTGTAAAAAACTCAGTATGCATGAAATAGCATTTCACCCCCCCTTTAAAGGAAGATATATTCAAAACCATATTAAAGCAATCCTGGATATGATCGACTATCAAACATTTATACATTTAGAGAGCCTAATTTTATTTATAGATTTTTTTAAAGCATTCGATACGGTGGAGCATGAATTTATATTTAGAACACTTAGAATGTTTGGGTTTGGGGAAGGGTTTTGCAAGGTTATTAAAATGTTTTATAACAATATTTATAGTTATATATCCCTTAATCCAGGTATGACACCCAGAGTTGAAATTCTGCATGGAATTAGACAAGGATGTCATATCTCTCCAAAATTGTTTATATTATGCACTCAATTGTTAGCTTATTTAGTTGTCAACCATCCTCAGTTAAAAGGAATAACCATTTCTGATTACGAATATCGAATTAGTCAATTTGCTGATGACACAGTAATATTTTTTAAATATAAATCTATAGTTAAAAAAGCCCTGAACATTATTTCAGTATTTTCAAGAGCATCAGGCTTATGCCTAAAATTAAAAAAAGTGAACTTTTTCCTTTGTTTTCATGCAATGAAGATAATATAGAATCCATTCCTGTTAAATCTGAAGTGAAATACTTAGGTTTAATAATGTCTAAGGACATACAAATGCGAGAATTAGTAAACATTGATGAGAGAATTGACAGTATGAAAAAATCCCTTAATCATTGGCTTATGAGAGATCTGTCTATTATGGGCAGAATCCTCTTGACTAAAGCAGAAGGCATATCTAAACTAATTTACCCATGTTACTCCCTTTATGTTTCTCCTCAACTGATAAAAAAGGTTAACTCTATTGTGTTTAATTTTATAGGGAAAAACAAAACTCATTATATTAAAAAATCTCAGATGATTAAAGAATATAAAAATGGAGGTCTGAAAGCCACTGAATTTGAATCAACAGTTGGAGTTCTTAAAATGAATTGGATTAAAATGTATTTAGCACAGCCTAACTCAATGTGGTTTCAGATACCAAAGTGTGTATTCAAGGAAATTGGAAGGTTAGAATTTTTGTTTAAATATGATTTTGAGGTTTCCAAATTGCCAATTAAGCTTTCAAAATTCCACAAACAGGTTTTGTATTATTAGAAAATGTTATTCACACAAATTTTTACATGGTTCTACCTTGTGGAATAACAGAACCATTACAATAAATAGAAAGACAGTATTCAAACAAGAGTGGTATGAGAATTTTTTTAAAATATGTTATAGACCTTTTAGATGGAACTGGGCAAATTATTCAACATAATTCATTCATGGAGAAGTTTGAAATAAAATGTTCCTTTAGAGAATTTAATATTTTGTGTAAAGCCATCCCTCTTGCTTTAAAACAATGAATACAACACACTCTAACGTATTCAAATTTATCTGTTAAATTGGCTGAGTTAAAGATTGGAGACATATATATTGTGGACAAAAACTGTAAGAACAAAGTAATAGGGAATGTATTAAAATGTAAATAATTTTCAGACTTCAATACACCTTCAAAATTAAAACAATTTGAAAATGAAATATTTTAAAACAAATTCAGTAATTATCTTAAATGGCCAGTTCCACCTAAAATGAAGGACATTCAGTTGATTATTAATAATGTGTATCCAGCAGCTGAAATGTTACGGAAAAGATTCCGTTTTGAGGTAGATCCTTGTGTTTTTTGTTTAGAAGAGCATGAAAACATTAAACATTTATTTTTCTCTTGTCCAGTTACATTAAAGTTCTGGCAAGATCTTTACAGCTGGCTAAATATTGATATCAACACTGGTATTCCATCAATAAATTTGTTTCAGGTTTTGGTTTTTGTTGATGTAGATGGTCTTTCGAAAAATATGTCATTGATGTCAAACATAATTATTACAATGGGTAAATATCATATACACAAAAGTAAGTGGAATAACAGTAAACCCTCTTTAAACTGCTTTAAAAAATTAATGTAAAAAATACTTAGAATCTTTGAAGAGGTAATAATCACAGTACTACAATGAAGCGCGTGACTGAACCAAACACATGTTATATCAGGTAAATAATATATCCACGATATATATACACCGGCTGAAATGTTTTGAAATCACTTGTACCCTACCTGATCAAAAAAATTCAGTCTCTGCCTGTGTCAGTTTGAGTCTTGGTAAAGTTTTAAATCCCTGCAGACAAGATGCTCCTCTGTCGGTCACGGATTATGAAGAGTGAAACATAAATCTATAGGGGTGGTTGCATTTATTGACGCATTTTAAAATATTAATTTGAAGCTTCTTATTTCAGATTCTTATTCACGGCTTTATCATAATAGGCTGCATATTAACTTATTGGGAGAAAACCGCAAGTTCTATATGAAATCAGACGTTTGAGCTCCCCCATATAGTCAGAATGGCATAATCATAACAGCCCGTGAATATTTAACTGTGAGATTGGCAGTCGAATCAGGCTCCTCGAATCGAAGCATCGAATCGTCGACTATTCGGGGTCACCCCTAATGGAAGTAATTTTTTTTTTTTTTAAATAGCTATAACATTTGTTCACAGTTATATTTTTCCTAGTTTAAGGATGAAATTTAGAAACAAAGCACACAATGTAAAAATCAGTTTCCTACTTTCTTAAGTATCTTTCTTATACTGTACATAACCCAAGTAGGGTTGAAAAAAAATGCATAAAATGCAAAAATTAACATAAATTCACAGCAAATTCATGATTCAATTTACATCTGCTGATGTTACATCAGATTTTCTTTTCGGCATGTTGCATAAAATGCGTGTAGTATTTTAACCAATCACACATGTTTGTGTTGAGCATATACGTGTAGTGCCAAATCCAAAGGTGTTTAGATTAGTGAAATGTCTGACTTTTACTACTAAAATAACCAATTGATTTTTAATGTGTATACAGTAAAGCAATGAACTAATTCATAAATGGTTCTTAGCCCGAGTAAGACGTGCCATTTCATTTCATTTTGTCTTTTTTTTTTTTTCTATTGTTTCCTTGGTCATTATCTTCAGGGTTTGTTTCTTTTGCTGTTGTAGGCTGTAAGGAAAGTAATCTGATGAAGTGATATGAAACTGTAATGCAGTCAAGACCTGCCTGGAACTACTTTAGCTTTGCAGTTATTCCCAAATAATCAACACATCTGAACACATCAGAATCATGCATTCATTTTTCTAATCAACTCATATATTAATTATGATTGGGCACTGGATGAATGGATGAATTTGAACCAAATGTTACTTTTAATTCATGTTTTTATTTTCTCTAGACTCTCAGACTCCAGTGTCACTGAAGAAGGTTATAAAGCTCTGGCTTCAGCTCTGAGATCAAACCCTTCACACCTGATAGAGCTGGATCTCACAGGAAATGATCCTGGACAATCAGGAGTGAAGGAGCTCAGTGATTTACTACAGGATCCAAACTGTCAACTGAAGACACTGAGGTGAGTGTCCTTAAGTGCAATAAATTTAAGATTTTATCAGAAATGCAATTACACCATCAAACCATCTTTTATCTCTGTGTTCAACAATGACATGAACCTTATTCTACATTAATTTACCACATCTTACCTTTGAATACTATTACTTTATATTAAATAAGAACTATTATTTGTGAAAATATTGGAATAATTTGATAAATTCATCATTTCTTTTTGCAATGATTTGAGTTTAATGGTTATTTTGGATTATATTTCTAAAATGTTATTACATAAAAAAGAGGCAGTTTTCCACAAAAATGTATTTTATGTTACATTTGTGGTGTAAAAAGCCTACCAAGTGTATCAAGATGATCGTCATTGTCTCCTGATCTTCATCTCGCTGTAGAAGGCAGCTCTGCAATGCACAGTTGTGATATTTCAGTGTACTTTTCCCATCTCCAGGTTGTTACAAAATCCTGCTGCAGATGAAGCCTGTCAGTTTGTGAAAGGAATTGTGCGTAAAAACCCGTTACTCCTCAGAGAGCTGAATCTGAGTGAACATGAACTAGGAGACACACAAGTGAATCAGATCACTGCTCTACTGCAGGATACACACTGTAAACTTAAAACACTGATGTGAGTATTGAGTCTATTTATTGCTTCACATTTAAAGTATCTTGTAGAGATGACTTAAACTGCACAGTGACCGAAAGATGAAAATAAAGTAATTTGTAAATTATCTTCTGTTCTTCATTTTAGGCTGTGTGATTGTGGTCTAACAGAGGAAAGCTGTTCAGCTCTCGCTACAGTCCTGAGATCAAACTCCAGTCTGAAAGATCTTGACATGAGCAACAATAATCTGCAGGATTCAGGAATGAAGAAACTCAAGAACGGATTAGAAAATACAAACTGCACACTGAAGAAACTCAGGTGAGTTGAATTATCATTGATTGCATGTAACATTTTTTTATAATAAAATGTATATTTTAACAGTAAGAAATATGTTTCAATTCTATAAATCACATATTACTTTTTGATTATTATAAACTTTTTTTTTTTCAAAATAGACTTTCAGACTGCAGTATCACAGAAGAAGGTTATAAAGCTCTGGCTTCAGCTCTGAGATCAAACCCTTCATTAGGGAATTAGGGAAGTCGTGGCCTAATGGTTAAAGAGTCGGACTCCCAATCGAAGGGTTGTTAGTTCGAGTCCCGGGCCGGCAGGAATTGTGGGTGGGGGGAGTGCATGTACAGTTCTCTATCCACCTTCAATACCACGACTTAGGTGCCCTTGAGCAAGGCACTGAACCCCCAACTGCTCCCCGGGCGCCGCAGCATAAATGGCTGCCCACTGCTCCGGGTGTGTGTTCACAGTGTGTGTGTGTGTGTGTTCACTGCTCTGTGTGTGTGCACTTCGGATGGGTTAAATGCAGAGCACAAATTCTGAGTATTGGTCACCATACTTGGCTGAATGTCACGTCACTTTCACTTTCACTTCACACCTGATAGAGCTGGATCTCACAGGAAATGATCCTGGACAATCAGGAGTGAAGGAGCTCAATGATTTACTACAGCATCCAAACTGTCAACTGAAGACACTGAGGTGAGATCTGATGAAATGATACAGAATAAATTACATGCAGGCTAAACATTTCATTCATAATATTTCAGTAATACAATAAGCTTTGATTCGGTGCATCTGAGGTACTGTTTTGTTAGTAATATGTTGGTATAGGCTCCAGTACTGTTTAAATAGACATTTTGAGCCACTAAATGTGCTGATACTCTGTAGTTTGTTACTAACTTTTCTGAACACACTGTAGCTTAATTTCCATCAAGCCCAGATTCCTAACACTGTATCACTCTACAGCTGTTCTATGATTATTCAGTTCTTTACAGACATGTGGTGTCTTGAACGATATTTTACCCTTCTGCTCCTCATAACATTTGCACTGTTTCTGTTTTTTGACATCACCTTTTTTTTACATTTGGATGTAAAAAAAAAAAAAAAAAAAAAAGAGCTTTTCATTAGGAACAATAAAGATTTCTGTTTCATCAACATTTTTTAAGGCAGTGTACATTTATTTCAGAATGAAAATGAATCCTGCTTTACCTTTTCCAGGTTTTTGAGAAGTCCTGATGCAGAAGAAGCCTGTCAGTATGTGATTGGAATTGTGGGTAAAAACCCGTTACTCCTGAGATAATTGAATCTGAGTGAATATGAACTTGGAGACACACGAGTGAATCAGATCTCTGCTCTACTGCAGGATAAACACTGTAAACTCAACACACTGATGTGAGTATTATACATAATTTAATATGTACTTGATAAGCCTATTTTCTTATTTGTTTGAGCCAAAGGGTTAACAATGTGAAGAATTAAAATTAAACAGGCTATTAAAAACAATAAAAAAAATGACAATTAGCTGTAAACAGAAGGCCAAGTCTCTTTGATCATGAATCATTATTAATTATTTCAGTTACTGCAGAGGGAGAGAATGTTAAGAATTAGCATTAAGGTATACAATATTTTAAAAATGCTGTAGAAGCATTGTTCATCATTATTTCATATTGATTAATGTAGTTAACTAAGAAAACCTTGCTGTATGTAGCTGGGAACACATTTGCCCCGATGAGCTGAAGGTGACATTGATATAGAAGAACCAGTCTTAAAATTGATGAGAAGCAAATGCATCTGGAATAGAAGTAATGCTTTATAACATAAATGCTGTTCAAGAGAATTTCAAGTGTGACTTTCAGATGACAAATTGCAGTCGGGCAAATGAACCAAATCCTCCAGAACCCTAGATGATTTTCATAGATCTGATTCAATGTCTTTTCTTTTTCTGTCTTCAGTCTGCGTAGATGCAGTATTACAGAGAAACAGTGTTTCATCCTGACTTCAGCTCTGAAATCAAACCCATCACACCTGAGAGAACTGAACCTCAGTGAGAATAAACTAGGAGACTCTGGAGTTGAAAACCTCAGTGATCTACTGATGAATCCTCAATTCAATCTGAAAATACTACAGTCAGTATCATTACACTGCGCAGCAATTACAGTTTGATTTAAATGTACTATTTAATAAGACAATAGGGCACAAGTTACAAAATGTATAGCGCTGAATTTTCTGCATTTCCCCTTTTAAAGAAAGATTCAAAAGTACTATGAGCTAATGGACTGATAGTTCATTATTTCTGTCAGCAGAAAGATTTATATGCTGAAATCTGAGAAAACTTTGCTGCAAAATGAGACAGAAGTGAGCGGACAAAAACTTGCAAAACAATAGATTATTCTGAAAGATTTAAATGGTTTCTATACAACTGATGCTGCTTTTCACTAAAAGGGGTCATGAAATGCATGTGTCTGGAGGTTTGCTTATGAAGTTAGCAATGGTTGTTTTTTTGTTTTTTTTTTCAAAAAGTTTGTACAATTTTATATCTTCATTTTAACTTTGTCAAAAACAAGATTTCAGAAACCCAAGTAGACGTCTACTACTTTGATTTATAATATCAACAGTAACAGACTACACCTGCATGCAGTGAATTTACTTGACTACACTTTCTTCACTTAATATACTTATATTCCATTTAAAAATGAAAGAACAATAAATTACACTAAAATGACTTATTGAGATTGTTAATTTTCTTACATTAAGAATGTGAAACTAGTCAATTGAAATGTTTCAATTAGTTCTATATTTATAATTCACAAAATCAGATCTACATTTATACAATAGTTTGAGTGATGATTGTGTAAACTTGGGTTGAATCCAGTATCCTCAAATCCTGGTTAGAAACTGGTTTATAGTTCTGAAATATATTTTTCATGCTTCTGCTGGTGTATTAGTGTGCAATATGACATTTAGTTATGATGCATTTAACTCACATAAACTTAACATAGGTCTGATTCATTGTCTTTTCTCTTTCTGTCTTCAGTCTGTGTGGATGCAGAATTACAGAGAAACAGTGTCTCATTCTGACTTCAGCTCTGAAAACAAACCCATCACACCTGAGAGAACTGGACCTCAGTGGGAATAAAATAAAAAACTCAGGAGTGAATCACTTATGTGACATACTGAAGGATTCACAATGTAAACTGGAGAGACTGAGGTAAAGATCATGCTCAGAAAAGTTTGGAATAATTTCAACATTGCAATTTAACTGTAACAGTTTTACTCAATATCTCACAAAGAGTCTGAGTTCACATTAAATTTGTGGAAAATAATTTCTGTTGTGTTTTATTAACTGATGAAACCAGGGTGCGTTATAAACACCTGTCAGGTACCAAACAAATGGCAGGTGATAATTTCATTACTGATCAGCATTAATTGTGCAGTGTGGCACAAAGAACCTCAGTTACAGTAATATCAATAACAGTCATGAAAAAAATGTGTAACTACAAGACACTTTCTAAAAAATGGTGAGGCCACAGAGTAAACAGCAGCGGGGGTAACAGTATCAGCCACCTGCTGAAGTACATGCGCCTCACAACAGACGAGTGTAAGAAACGGAGCGCAAAAAAGGCAATTAGTTTAATGTAAGAATTGATGCTTGTGAACTAATGATATTGTAACATTAACAGAAAATAACATTAACAAGTTGCTGAAGAGTGAACGTGTTCCTGCAGAATCTTCTTTCTTCTCGGACACTTCGACTGTGCTTTTATTTTTATCAATTATGTATAAATTGTTAATTTTTAAATTCCTAATTATATGAGCCATAAAATCCTGATTTATTAATTTAATATGACACAAAACATAAAACACATGAAAACATTTTGTTCTATAATATTTTGTCTAAAGGTTAAAAAATCCAGTTAAAAAATAGATTAAATAATCTGACTATTATTTAATGTTTTTTTATTATTTATTTTTTTATAACAAAAAAGAAGTTTGAACATAACAATACTTTTACAATACAATACAATAAAATAGTACACAAAAACTGAGTGATCATAAATCTTTTATTTTTATTATTTTATTTTTTCTATTTTTAATTTAGTATTTTTTTCCCTCAGATGTCTTTTCTGGTTAAAAAGAAAAAAAAAAACTGAAAATTAATAAATGCAGGGAAATTACTTTTTAATGAACAAAAAGGCCAACAAGGCAAAAACAAAACAGAAACAGATAACATGCATACACCTAGGAATTCGACTAAGACATGAAATACACATACACGATTAACGATTAACAATTAATCCAGCCAGACAGAGTGGTGTGAGAGTGGAGAATATATAGTCCTTGACATTGGGCACCAGGTGTGTGTGTAAGTGGGTGAACAGGTGTGTGCAGTGAAGGTGAATGAGTCCGGGAGATGGGGAAATGGTGAGAGGTAGAAACAACGGCTCCAGAGTCATGACAGCTGCCTGAAATAAAACAAACTCTGGTGGGACAAATTAGACTATGGTGGGCAACCATAGTTTAAATGATTAATTGGAAACACTGTGAATTTCTCTGCCACTGGAAATGCATTAGGTGAAACTCATCATCACATGGTTTCACGTTGAGAAGACTATGATTTTGCCTACAAGATTATGCTTAGAAATGGCGAAAGTGTCTGTGCATTCTGGGTGAAAGTAACAATAATTTCCTTCCTCTGTCTTTATTTCTCTTTATAGTCTAAATGACTGTGGCATTACAGATGTTGCTTGTTTGGCTCAGTGTTTGTCTGAAACAAAAAGTACAAAAGTACTTTTAAAAGAGCTTGATCTGAGTAACAATAAAATAGGAGACTCAAAACAGCAGCTCATTGATGTGCTTCAAGACTCAAACTGTAAACTGAGGTGAGAAAACATTCATTTGTCACAGTCACACTAACACCAACAGACAATCATCATGTAATTTCTTTTAAATGTATTGTATTTAAAACAAACAAATATTTTATGGTCTAATTTGTACTAATTGAAATTAGTTACTAATTTTACTAGTGGGGTGTAAGGTGGTGATGATTATAGGGGCCCACGACTGACGGGGGGTGGGGGCCCGTCGATCTCAACTGTCTGGCTGAACGAGACGAGGTCAGCCTAAAAAAGACAGTTGACAGGCCACTGCTGCATGTCGTCAGGAAAGCTTATCATTTTTACGTGTTTTTAAGCCTTACCACTTGCCAATTTAAACATACAACAGAGTTTAAAGCATTCAAACACAAGACGCGGAAAAGCTCAACTGAGCAGCTGGTTACTCGTGTGCTGTGTTCACAAGCAGAGAGCCGTGTCTCAGCAACACTGAACCGAGCTCTACTCTGCAGAGTTTTCCTCGAAGCTCCTCTTGCACCTGAACAAACAAATACAAATCACAGTTTTGTAGACAAACAGAAAAAGATGTGAAAGACCCCTGTTCAGCACCCGCGGTGTTCTGGTGTTCAGGGCTCACTCAGAGAGAGCCGTCTCAAAACTACTGAACACCGAATTTGCCTCTTTTTAATCTTGTACCGACAAATACATACAAAATATGTCAAAATACCCGTCTTGGACAGTATGTTTGAAAAAACTGACGTTTATATCTTAAGTGAAAGTAAACAGTTGAGAAAGAAATCAGATGTGTAATGGATGCATTCATTGTCTCTTAGGGTGCTTTCACACTTGGTTCACTTGCCTGGTCCGAACCCGAGTTCGGTTGCTCCCCCCTCCCCCTGCCCCCTCTGGACTGTGTTCATATTATAATATTTGAGTCCGAACCGTGGTTCGCTTGCGTCATCAAGCCAGCAGCTGTTTACCCCGTTGCTTGATAATGACAGCGCAGGAGAAGGCGGCAAATGCATAACATTACTATGTGCACTTTTATGTATTACGTTTTTGAACTGTTCGTTTTGTTGATAAAGCTTCGGTACATAACGGAACTTGCGTCTGTCTTACGAATGTGCTGAAAATGCTCTAAAGAACGTTGAAGGCAAACATAAATGAGATGTACAGCTCTCTGCTTGCAACGCGTCAGTCACGCTCATCAGAAAAGTGAGTGAAACGCACACAAACACACATTTTGATCAAATAATTTGTCATTAAAAGCGGTTCACTTCCGCGATTTGGTACGATTGCGTTCACATAAGCAGCGAACCGTACCAGAGTTCACATGAAGTGTACCCCAGACCACCGTTTTTAAGCGGACTCGGGTGCGGTTCGCGGGCGTGCATCAGAGTATGGAAGACAGTGTTTACATCATCCAAACGAACTGAACTCTGACATCAATCGAACCTGCCTCATTTAGTTTGGTTGAATCGTACTAGAGTTCGTTTCCCCCTTTGGTGCGGTTCATTTGGCCAGGTGTGAAAGCAGCAATCGCACTCGGGTGCGCACCAAAGGCGGACCAAACAAGCGTACCGAGACCTGCTGGAAGAGGTGGTCTCGGTACGCTTTCAATCGAACTCTGGAGTGGTTCGTTTGTGGTGAGAACGTGATCCGACCTCGAACAGACCCAACTGCAAAAAGTACTGATAATTTTTTGACTAAACCAGCTGCCGTAGTCAGCTGCGCTGTGCATTATGGGATTAGGAAGTGTTTGTTGACAGTTTGCACTTTAGCACGCAGTTCGTGGACAAACTTGGAGTAGTGAGGAGGTGCGGAGCTTCATAGAAATTTGGTCTGATGACCATGAGCATGTCAGAGTTCAGAAGAAATAATGCCTGCCTGCGCTTGAAGTTACGAGCGATGCCCGTTTGCCTTTTGCAGTGCATTAGAACATTGTTTTCAAGCCGCAACCGCGCTTCATTATATAAATGTATTGTTTGCAATATATGTATTGTTGGCAGGGACAAAACCAGCCTGCTCTGTCGTCTCTCCATATTTGTGTTGTCTCCGTGTTGTTTGCTGGCTTTCCCTCTTATGTTAGAATTTTCCCCGCATGTAAATTCTGTCCAATCGAAAAGCAGTTTAGGAAATACGTCATGGCCAATGAGTGATGTGGATGTTGTCATGTGTCTGCATTTTGGTTCGTTTCAACTGGTACAGACCAAAGCAAGCAGTGTGGTGTGAAAAGGAACCAAAAAATCAGAAAAATGCTACAATGTATAATTGTTTGTCCTTGTTTCGGACCAAATGAACTGAACTAGAGATGTGAAAGCACCCTTAAAGTGACCAAGAGGGTTAGTAATAAAAACATACGTGTACATGAGTAATGGTGCATGCTTTATTGTATTTATTTTTTTCTTATTATTTTACCTGAATGCTATTTTGCATTTTTTACAGGTGAAACAGAGGAGGGAGAAGAGGTTAATAAGCTTGCAAAAGAAGTGGATTAGAAAAAATACAGGTCTATAGTATAAAATTGTAATTATCAAATGACAAACTGAAAGTCTAAGATGAAAACTAAGTTAACATGTGCTACATGTAAACAGATTCAAATCATTGATCTATAATAGACTCATTTTAAAGATCACTGGTCCTGTGACATTTTATATTTCTTTATACCATTGTTATATTTTACATGTATCTATGTTTTATATTACATTTCTCTAACATTTTATATACAGACTGTTTGTTTAAATGTGCTTTTTGTAAGTTCTGTGTCTGTCTCATGAGAAACATGTCTCTGTACATAAGACAGAGCTTTGACTGATGTGAGTTGTGGATGAATCTGGTCTCTCACACCAGCACAGATTAATCTTTACTAGTTAGAATTTATGTATCATATTATGTGCTTTCAGTCATATTGTTTCGTGTTTTTTTAATGTTTTTTTTTTTTTCTTCTCTTGTATTGTATAGTAATGTGTTGGCCTATTATAACTATACAAATAAAAACCTTGATAATTTTGTTTTGTTTGAAGAGTTTATTAGTTCAATAGCCATCTATCAGTATTATTGGAGATACACAGGGCTCGAACTGAGGGGGGTGCGGGGCAATCCACCTGCCACTCAAGTGGCCACGCCCTTAATTGTGCAAAACGTTAAGGCTTAATGTAATTTAAATGGATGAGTTATAAAAAATAAAAATAATAATAAAAAAAGCCCCCCTTACAGTTGTCATGAAGGGGCAAAATTTGCTAGACCAAAATATTTTTTTTAACAGGCTGTAAATGTTTTCACTGTTGTAAAGTTGTGCATTTTAACATAGGGAGTCTATGGGATTGACTTCCTCTTTACATTAGTCTAACTTAATTTCACTGAATTCCAACTTAAATATTTAAATTTTTACTACAGTTAGATCAACTTAAAAAAAATACTTAAATTGGTAACACCTAAAAAAAAAAATGTTTCCTCAATTTAAATAATTATATTTTCTCAACTTAATTTCACTAGGTCAATCACACAAGACTCAAATTGCTTTAGAGATATTTATTACCATTAATTCATTTATACGCTAACAGCTTTTCCATATTACAAACTTTGAGAAATCATTACAAACTGTTCATATTTGTTGTGCCACTTTACATCCATAACCTTTGTCTTTGCACTGCATATTTTTATAAAAATAAATATAAAAAGTGGTTATACCCTTAAATGAGCCACCTAAAAACAATTAAAGGGATTGTTCACTCAAGGGATTGTTCACTCACAATTTTTTCAAGTTGTTCCAAACCTGTATGAGTTTCTTTCTTCTGCTGTACACATAAGATGATGTGTTGAAAAATGTTGGTAACCAGTTAACCGTACCCATCAACTTCCAGCAGGAAAAAAAAAAAAGATTGAAAGTCATTGGGTACAGTCAACTGTCTGGTTGCCAACATCTTTTGTGTTCAGCAGAAGAAAGAAACTCATACAGGTTTGGAACAACAAACCATTTTTGGGTGAACTATCCCTTTAATATTCTTAAAATAGAACCACATAAGTGCATTTATAAGTGCTTTAGAACAGCTTACAGGTAATGCCCTAAACTGAGCCATGTTTATAAATATATATATATATATATATATATATATATATATATATATATATATATATATATATATATATATATATATATATATATAACCTTAAACAGCTCATGGAAAATGTTTTTGACAGCTTACAGTTATAGGTAATTACCCTTTCACCAATGTAAAAGGAACCAATCAAATACATATTCGAACAACTACACACTAGACATATGACTGAACAAATAGATAGTCTTACAATAAGAACACATGAACCATTCAACTAAAACAGAGACATTCTTTCAAACACATGCACATTCAAATATTACTGCAAGTTAACTGTAGTCTCCCGAAAAGACTTTGAAATTCTGGTGTCATCTTGTGCTGATCGAGCTGCAAGAGAACTTTCTGGAATACCTCGAATGTAAAAAGTGGTTTTGGATAAGCCAGATTGATTGATGATGTATATCATCCCGAGAAGCAAGGCACAAGCTGATGTGGATGAAGGCAGCTCATTCAGAACTTTAACACCCTTGATGACGACACCTATGTCAGCCTGTGGTTCGTGATGTTCTCCTTCCTCCTTCCGAATAACATACACCGCCATGGTGAGCTGCTCCAGCTTACCCTCACAATCATCTGCTGGTTCTCCTAAAGTAGTGTACATTATTATTATTATTTTTAAATTTTTCATTCATAACTACAAAACACATTTTGTACTTCAATCAAAATACAATATGTGTACTTTCAACTTACAAGATACTCCTTAAGGATTTCCCCCCAGGAAAACGATGAGGGCCTTCAGGACACACTCTCTTTATACGTGAATGTTTTCAGTCTGTGATAAAGCAATCGATAACAATTAGCTTTACACCCTAATATATTTAATCATTCTTGATTAAAGGGACACAGTTGTTCACCCAAACATTCTAATTTGCTGTTAATGTACAGCCCATCCAAGATGTATGTAGGTTACTTTTTCTTCAGTATAGCAGTTTTTTTTGCTGAAACCATAGTCCTCTGTGATTTATATAATGCAAGTCAATGGCTAGTCACTTTGAGAGAAAAATAATAATTCTTGCATAGACCGAATCGTTTCACTTCATGAAACTTCAATAAATTTGTCAGGAACCACAGTTATTAATTTTGTTTTGCCTGTATGTTTTACTATTTTTTTTTACTTGAATTAAATAAATCACAAATTACCAGTTTCAGCTAAAAAAATAAAATAAAAATTACTGTTCTACTGAAGAAAAAAAGTCACCTACATCTTTGATGGTAAATTAACAGACTTTTTTATTTTATGAGTGAACTATCACTTTTAAATTGTCCATTTTGATTGGGTGGTAATGACGATTTCAAATTTCCATGCTATGAAATAGGGCTGTAGTACTCGAGTCCGGTCTTGGACTCGAGTCCGGACTCGAGACATTTTTCTGTCGTCTCGGACTTGTCTCGGACTCGTTGAATTTGCACTCGGACTTGTCTCGGACTTGGCCATTGGACTCGCCAAGTCTTCTAGTTGGTCTCGACCGAGTCCAGCAAAAAAATAAAATAAAAAAGGTCTCCTTCAAAACAAAACCACATTTGCATGATGTCGCGACTGAAAACGTGTGGAAAACACTAGGCGCGCCGCTCTCCTTATTTCCAAAGCACTCTGTAATCTGCGCTCGCGCTCCAGTGGCGTCTGCTGTTGCTGGGCAACCATGACCCGCTCTCCATGATGACGCAGAAGTTTCAGCAAAGAATAAATGGATTTCCAGCACTAAACATCCCTTGCAGTAGCTCTGCTAATAGATTAATTTAAAAAATGGCTATCCTTGAACAACTATGATCATCTGTTTCTCCCATCTTAGCTTTCAGTATTGTTCCGGGAAAGGATGTGCATGACCAGTGGTGCATTTACTGCGACCTGAAAAGTTTAGATGTTTCTAATTTAATTTTCTACCTGTTAGATTGTGTTTTACCTACACCTAGATAGCCTTTTTTTTTATCAATAAACGCGTATTAATGTATAGCCTTATGCAACAATTAGTACATATGTACATTTTAAAAACTTTATATATGACATTACATATTTACATTTTCATGTAACAGCCAGTATTTGTATCTGTAACAATCACAATTTTTTTCCTATCTGCATTCGGATACAACATCGTACAGTTACTTGATAAGACTGTTATGACTTTTTATATATTTTTTCGTAGTTATCACTGAACAAGTATGTCGTGTTAAACTGAAATAATTATTAATTTCATGACATGTCATGACAAACGTTTAGTGATCATTTGAACACGACTGAATCCATTCAATGCACACATTCTCATTACGCAGAACACTTTGAGCGAGTCTTAATGTTAATGAACTTCACTAAACAGATGTGTGTGTTCCGCGCAAACCAGCAAAAGGTAAATATGCAAACATGTAGGACAAGTAGACAATGTATCCGTATCGAAGCTGATTATTAGCCTACTCTTGAGAGAGAACTGATTTGGTTTTTGAGAGACTGAGATGCGCAGCGCGGCTGTTTGATTGGCGAGCGCGCTGTGCTTATTCCATTCATTCGTATCATGGAAGCCTAAGCTTTCAATATTTGCCTTTTAAATATATACAAATAATATAACGTGTAGCTATGATGTATTATTATAGGTAAAATTACTCTTGCAACGCTCTGATTTCTGAGAGATAAACAGAGAGGTGACAACAATGCGGTGTTTGATTTGCGCTCTTTTCACTCATAAAGTTTACATTCATTCACTTCTGGCGCTGATGCCCTGGCTCACCTGTTATCTAGCAAACACCAGACTCTGTCAGCTTTAGCCGAGTATTCAGGCAGAATTATTCCTTGAGCGTTATTCGTTTTTTAAGCCATTATCCGTGCCATTCCGAATAAGGTATTCGGCTTCAGGCACAACCCTAATTATTACATTACATATTTTATTTTTACATGCAACATAAATAAGGTCATATAGTAACAGCTCCACGCAATATTGTAATTCTAAAATTCACGTGGTACTTGCAATCACTTTGTATTCATTATGGTTAATGCATGCTGGAGTAGTCGATTGTTTCCGACAGTGCTCGACTAGTCTATGCAAGCACTAGTATAGTATGACAAAAATTTCGCTGTATTTATGTGCGCATGTCCAGTAGAGCCAAACGTATCCCTTCTAGCCTTGCTGCGCGCATTTGTCATATCCCGAGCTTTGCGTGTGTCTGTGCACTGTGCCAAGGCATCTGTCATATACATTTTTGACCACAGATATAATGTCAACAAAAAATAAAGTACATAAAAATTATTTGACCTTACAGTTCCAAACTTTGTTCTTTTATCCAAGTTTAGCTCCCAGGGTCGGACTGGGGGTAAAACCAGTACTCATTAGCAAGGCCCCAAAGGAAGAGAGGGCCCTTGAAAAGTATGAATCTGAAATATATATTTTTTACCTGGATATTTTCATGGGTGGGGGCCATGGGGGCCCATCAGGACTGCCTATGCATAGGGCCCAGGATCTTGTTTAACGCCCCTGTTAGCTTTAACCCTAATTATACACACTTGAACCTAATCAAGCTCTTACTAGACACACTAATCTTCCAGGTGTTTTAAGGCCAGTTGGAGCTAAACTTTTCAGGACATTGGCCATCCAGGATGTAGTTTGGAGACCCCTGTCCTACAGAGTTGTTACTTTGCACATGCTTTTTGATCATTACAAATAATAATGTAAAATTATTTTCTTAGAATAGGAGATATGCTTTCTCTCGCATCACAAACATTATCAGTAGTTAAGTATGTGGTCTTGAAGAGGACCCTTTTTTCTTTCATTTGGACTCGGTCTTGGACTTGGACTCGAAACTTTTGGACTTGGACTTGACTTGGACTCGAACCTCTTTGGACTCGGTCTTGACTCGGTCTCGACTAGTCCTGGACTTGGACTTGACTTGGACTCGACAAAGCCGGACTTGACTACAGCTCTACTATGAAACAAGTATTTAACAATTTAATGTTACTGTAAAACATGCTGTGACTAAAATAAGATTGTGTAGTTGATATTAATGTAAAAAACACAGACGTACCTGATCCAATATGTGAAAAATTGCAGCAGTCTTCTCAGGGGTTGCTCCTCCTTTGGAACGGATTACTCCGATTAGTTGACTCATGTATACATCTAACTGAGCAAAGAACATGTCTTCCAGTGGAACATCCGTAAGCCTATGGAACTCTGCATTGATCTGAAAAAAAAAAAAAAAAAAAAAAGTCAACAACAGTCAAACTGCAAATGCTAAATTGTATTATATCAACTCAAATAATGTATTTAGCCAGTAAAACTAGAACTTTAACTTATTTCAATACCTTGTAATGTCTGAAAAGCGCAGGCCACCTCACCCTGAAATCCCTGACACTGAGCTCCTGGTTCACTACCTCCTGCCATCTGTAAGCAAACGTGAGAGACATTTTCTCCTTGACAACACTTTCATTTTTCCTTTTTTCAGATCAGGGAATCAGTCAATGGGCTAACTCCCGGGATATTATCCAGGATTTTAATATTGCCTAAAATATCCAGGTTTTGGCTATTTGCTATTTTTTGGATTTGTTCGCATTACATTAAACATTACATTACATTAAAATCATACTCAATACTTTACTGCAGGAAATCAAATTTGAGCATTTTATCCCACTCTCCGAGCACTTCCTGCCCAACGCATTTCCAATATATCGCGCACAGACGGTTAACATTAACTTAAGGAGGCATCAATTTAAAAAATAATTTTATACACACACTCCCAAGATCCAAACTGATCACATTTGTATAAAACAAACAAGTAAATGCAACATATAGAACATGTTCAGTAACGCTATATCGCAAACGTACGTTCAAAAATTAGGTTAATTACAATTTCGTTCGTATTCAAGTTCACAAACAACATCAATAAACTCATAAACAACTAAAACACACGTCCAAAAGTTGAATTGTCAAGTATATTAATTAAAATAAACTTCCAACCTAGCTTTTTCATCCAAGTCCGGAGAGAAAAAATGGCGGCTGTCAGTTGAGCAACAGAAGTTAATAATATTAACTTTACATCTGAGGCGTTTAAAGACTCAGTTTGTCCATTATTTATTTCTAAAGATACACGACAATGTATAAAGGGCTCCATTACCTTCTATGTTACATTATGGCCCCGTAGAAACAGTTTTTGTAAAAAATAGGCTAACAATTGCGTCATAACCACTTGACTCTCTGTCGCATTACCGTTCAGACAGGAAGAGGCAATTAACTTAATATGGCGTACTGGCATTACATTTTAAAATACTATACAAAATAATTATTCAGAATACTTACTCCTGCTCACTCACGCCAAAGAACTCCCCGCTCAAGCTCGCCGTCTCTGCAAGATTAACGATGGCAGTTTGCACGCACAGCTACTAGAAGATTTACATCTGTCAGACAGGTTGCTGACGTCGTCAAGCTTCGTTTGAGTCTGCGCGTCAGAAACGGAAGTGCTAAAAAACGCTAAAAATGGGCTTCACTTGTCTCAATTAAATTCAATTTTTGTTGAAGTAATAAGTCAGTAAGTAGGTCAACAGGTGAATATGCTGTCTGATGAGAAATCAAGCCACGAAATTCAAAAGCTTAACATATACGAGCCGAGTCAATAATTGTAATGCTGACAATTTGCAGATTTAGCTCTTTATTATAATTATGTTGCTTACCTCAGTAATTGCTTTATCAACCTCTGCCTCTAGTTGAAATTCCTGTACTCTCATTAACCCCCGTTCTGCACAAAAGCGTTGTATGTTCACTTTTGATGCGCCCCTTGAAATGCCACATTCAAATAGCAGAAAATCTGAAACTTGCTCATCTGAATCCATTATTTATCTTGCTTCTTATGATATCTGAGTATGCATCTAATTTGCAATCCATGCCACAACAGAAAACAAAGGCCTCTATGAATATACATTGGCTGTGTTATTAAATTGTAAATGTGTTTTGGCAATATGTAATATGTGTTGGTATAAAATCTTCAAATAAAAAGTTACATTCCAAGGGCTGTTTATGCACAGAATCTAAAATGTCAAGTAGGGTGAAGAAATGGAAAGGAAAGAATGAAAGGTAAAAGCGGTGAAGGGGGCACACAAGTATTAGAACAGGGCGTTGTGCAACTAGCCAGTTTCAGTGCATGGCTACCCAGGTAAGTTTGGGTTTAGTTTGAGTAAACTCTGTCATTTCAGGCTTGACAAAGTGAATTGATTTCCAGCTGTTTTGATCACCATATCCAGGAAAGACTACTGAAAAATGATACTCAAGAAAAAAAGTTCTTACTCTCAAAAATGTAGTATTCATAAAAGTAAAATTTAAAAAATCAACTGAGTAAAAAGTAGCTCTTTTATGCTATTATTACACCTGGTAAGCTACCTTGCATTTTTAAAAACGTAGCATCAGTGTTAAAGTATATTCTCTAATACTGTATATACATTTTTCTCTCTTAGATAGAATAAAACGTGAATCTAACAGTTTAATTTTTGACTGTTAACATTGGGATCCTTGGCAGGTCCTATTCCTGTCTCTTGCTACCAGTGCTCTGCTCTATACTGTCAGTGTCATGTATGAATAAAGGCATAAAAAACCCATTAAAAATTAATCTGTTTATTAGTTATTGTCTATAATATCTTTAAAATTATTTGTTTTAATAGCCTATATTTATTTACTCAATCTTGTTAGAATCAGAATCAGAATCAGAAAGAGCTTTATTGCCAAGTATGTTTGCGCATACAAGGAATTTGTTTTAGTGACATAAGCTTCCAGTACACAGAGACATCAACACACACAAAAAAAAAAAAAAAAAAAAAAAAAAAATTTGGCACATAGATAAGTGTATAAACAATTGTGCTATAAATGATAATGGAATAGGATTGAATAAGATGCAGGGATGTACTAGGATGGAGGGGTAACAAATAAATATAAGGATATTGCACTTTTGTTTGCATAAGCATAAGTGGGGAACATTTAACTGTTCATGAGGTAGATTGCCTGGGGGAAGAAACTGTTTTTGTGCCTTACTGTTCTGGTATTTGCGGCTCTGAGGCGCCGGCCAGATGGCAAAAGTTCAAAAATGGGGTGACTTGGATGTGAGGGATCCAGAGTGATTTTCTTAGCCCTTTTCCTCACTCTGGATGTATACAGTTCTTGAAGGGTGGGCAGGGGAGCACCAATAATCCTTTCGGCAGTCCGAACTGTTCTCTGTAGTCTTCTGATGTCTGATTTTGTTGCTGAGCCAAAATCAGACATCAGTTACACCTACTCGTAAGTAATGATTAAAAAAAAAAAAATTTTGCCTTTATTATATTATTATGTGTGTTGATGTGTTGCATTTTTTATGCTGTATTATATAATTACACCAGGCAACCAAATAATGACGGATGTAATCTTGGCCTAACCAAAGTCCCTATTCTTTGGCCTAACACATCCTTTTGACTCTGATACTAAGAAGCCTTTAACAATCGCTCAACAGTTAAAATGAAAAATGTAGCCAGTATTGTACTGGTGAGGAAATTTTCCCACATACAGGTGCATCTCAATAAATTTGAATGTTGTGGAAAACTTCATTTATTTCAGTAATTCAACTCAAATTGTGAAACTTGTGTATTTAATAAATTCAGTGCACACAGACTGAAGTAGTTTTAAGTCTTTGGTTCTTTTAATTATGATGATTTTGGCTCAAATTTAACAAAAACCCACCAAATCACTCTCAATCTCAACAAATTAGAATACTTCATGAGACCAATAAAATAAAAAAAATCATTTTTTGTAAATTGTTGGCCTTCTGGAAAGTATGTTCATTTACTGTACATGTACTCAATACTTGGTAGGGGCTCCTTTTGCTTTAATTACTATCTCAATTCAGTGTGGCATGGAGGTGATCAGTTTGTGGCACTGCTGAGGTGGTTTGGAAGATCAGGTTTCTTTGACAGTGGCCTTCAGCTCATCTGCATTTTTCGGTTTCTTGTTTCTCATTTTCCTCTTGACAATACCCCATAGATTCTCTCTAGGGTTCAGGTCTGGTGAGTTTGCTGGCCGGTCAAGCACACAAACACCATGGTCATTTAACCAGCTTTTGGTGCTTTTGGCAGTGTGGGCAGGTACAAAATCCTGATGGGAAATTAAATCAGCATCTTTAAAAAGCTGGTCAGCAGAAGGAAGCATGAAGTGCTCCTAAACTTCAGTGACATTGGTTTTCAAAAAAAAAAAAAAAAAAACACAATGGACCAACACCAGCAGATGACATTTCACCTTGAATCATCACAGACTGTGGAAACTTAACACTGGACTTCAAGCAATTTGGGCTATGAGCTTCTCCACCCTTTCTCTAGACTAGGACCTTGGTTTCCAAATGAAATACAAAACTTGCTCTCATCTGAAAAGAGGACTTTGGACCACTGGGCAACAGTCCAGTTCTTCTTCTCCTTAGCCCTGGTAAGATGCTTCAGGAGTGGCTTAACAAGAGGAATACGACAAATATAGCCTTATAATTCCTTCTGTGACACTTATGTGGGTGGTGGCTCTTGATGCCTTGACCTCAGTCTCAGTGCATTCCTTGTGAAGTTCACTCAAATTCTTGAAACAATTTTGCTTGACAATCCTCATAAAGCTGCGCTTCTCTCGGTTGGTTGTGCATCTTTTTCTTTCACACTTTTTCCTTCCACTCAACTTTCTGTTAACATGCTTGGATACAGCACTCTGTGAACAGCCAGCTTCTTTGGCAATGGGTGTTTGTAGCTCACCCTCCTTGTGAAGGGTGTCAATGATTGTCTTCTGGACAACTGTCAGATCAGCAGTCTTCCCAGTGATTGTGTAGCCTAGTGAACCAAACTGAGAGACCATTTTGAAGGCTCAGGAAACCTTGAAAATAACATTTAAATTTATTGAGATGCAAATGTTTGATTAAACGTGAAACCATGTTTTTTCTGCAATGTAATTTTTCAAGTTATTTGCCATAATTCCTATAAAATTGGGTGGTCCCAATTTAGGGGATATTGGGATGTATGCACTTTTTTAAATTTATTATTTATTAATTTGTTTAAACTGCGTTGACTGATGAGAGCTGTTTTTGTTAATATTGGCCTAGTCAAACACAGTTACAAGTAAGATGTAGTAATTTAAATTTTAAATTCACTAAAATTAGACACAGAAAACCAACCAAAAATCTGGCCGAACATTGAGATATCACAATAATAGAGTAATTGAAAATTCATTCATTCATTCATTCATTCATTCATTTATTCCTTCATTCAATGTAAATTTCTACATGTTACATAATTACTCCAGGAGATGGCGACAAGTGATTGACAAGTGACGGTGCCTCACTCTCAGCTGTCTCCTCCGAGCTACAGTATCTGTCGGCTTGAGACTAAACCAGGGTTGCCAACTCTCACGCATCTTGCATGGCCCTTGAGCAAGGCACTGAACCCCCAACTGCTCCCTGAGCGCTGCAGCATAAATGGCTGTCCACTGGTGTGTGCGTGTGTGTGTGTGTGTGGTTGTGTGTGAGTGTCATGCAAGATGTGTGACTAAACTGAACAAAAATGTCCTCGTATTTCATACTAAGTGTGACCTAAATTCATACCAATGATCAGTGGCTTTAAAATAAGATTATATCATTCAATTCAAAACAGCAAAATCTCACAAATGTTGATTTGCAGCCCTGGATAGGTCTGTTACTGTTAATTGTAACCCTTGTAACCCTCACTACTAAAAAAAAAAAAAATATATATATATATATATATATATATATATATATATATATATATTAGCTTAGCTTCCTCTGTGCTCACAAGACAATCCTCTGGAGTGCTTTCTTATGTACTGTACAGATGGAAAAAAAATACAGAAATGCAACATGTTAATGCTCTGCGGCTCTAAAGTGCAGGCATTAAGTTGCCTCAGCAGGCCATTGTGTATCAAAAAGTTAAATGAAAATAAATAAATAAAAATAGATATGTTTAATTTTAGATTATGTGAGTGGTGCTTGCCATGGATAAACTTGGCACTAGACACTAATAGTAACTCTAGTCGTGTTAGCATCATGTTAACAACATGCTAATTGTGTTAGCATTATATTAAAAACATCATAGACATAATAAATACCTAGACGCCTCATTGGCTGCTTTGAGCCGAAGATCCCCAAATTACGTGGAATCAGATATGTTTTCATCTGTCCTGATTTGAGAGTTATGGAGAGCCCGGAGCAATATGGTGGTGACGTCGACATGCGGTCGAGCGTCTAGGTATTTATTATGTCTATGATCAACATGTTAACACAAATAAAATGTTAAAACAATATTTGCATGATTAGCATGTTGTTAGCATGATGTTAACATGTTTTAAACAAGCTGTTGATGTGAATAGCAATATGCTAGCAACATACTAACATGGTTAAGTGTGGGGATGTTGAGGCCTAGTGGTTTGAGAGTTTGACTCCTAAGCCTAGGGTTGTGAGTTCGAGTGTGTGTGTGTGTGTGTGAGAGAGAGAGAGTGAGTGAGTGTTAGTTGCCACTTAAACTTTTGACAAAGTTCAAAAGAAACAATAGATATCTTGCAAGATTTGTTTTGTTTGGATGATTGTAGAGACCTAGAAGTATGCATATCACTGTAAAAAATCATGGGTCTCGTAATTTTCATTAAAAAAAAAAAAATGAAGGTGATAATGAAAAATTATGTGTAAATTTGATTAAATAAATTGTGATTCAGTGTTTTATAGATAGTATTGAGAACCTTTTACTAATAAAACCAAGAGATGCATTTTACTTTTTTTTTTTTTAAAGGAAACTTAAGCAGTTTTGCTGCTTGAATTGAGGAACTGATTAAATAATAATAATAAATAAAATAAAATTAAGGAAAGTGCACGGAAGCATCTATTAATGTTCAGTTATGTTTGACATTTGAAAGAGTTTCTGTTACACTGAAGTTTCCATTACAAAGAGCAATCGTTACCATTGTGCAGAAGAGTAGAGCTTATCTGAGCTATTAAGTCTTGTTCAGTGAGCAGTACTTTCCAGTATTTCTCAAGTCTTTTTCTACTTGAGCTCTTTGGTTCTTTTGATACAGTCTTTAAAATGAATCAACTTAAAATAAATAAGCACATTTCATTAATTATATTAAATTCATTGTGTCATAGATTAATTCATTTAGGAGATTTCACATGATTTATTCAGGTAGATTCCATTTAAAAAGAAATCAAGCCTGAAAAACTACTCAAAAATATTATGTGTAATACTGTTACCTTAATTTTTTAAGTAAATAACTTGTTCCTTTATTTACAGTGATGAATGAAAGGAAATGTTCATGTAATTTCCACACTTTTTTTTTTTAAATTCATTATCAATTATTGGACAAATAGCAACAATGAAAATTATGGTATTATCTATAACAAATTAGATTTTCAATTGAAAATGTAATTTAATATCATTAAAAATCATAGCCTATATCTAAAAACAGCATTCGAGACAAGACTAACAGCCTGGTGGAAAACTTATATAAAATAACTGTCAGGTCAGGCTAAAAAAAATACCTCTCTCTCTCTCTCTCTCTCTTTCTCTGAGAGAGAGAGAGATTTTTAATAAAAAATAAATTTGTGTCTATGAACTTGTGGGACTCCGCATGTTATGGACGTCTACCTCTCCCTTCCAAGTATGACCTGAACTATTTGAGCTAGAGCTGTAGTCAAGTCCGGCTTTGTCGAGTCCAAGTCAAGTCCAAGTCCAGGACTAGTCGAGACCGAGTCAAGACCGAGTCCAAAGAGGTTCGAGTCCAAGTCAAGTCCAAGTCCAAAAGTTTCGAGTCCAAGTCCAAGACCGAGTCCAAATGAAAGAAAAAAGGGTCCTCTTCAAGACCACATACTTAACTACTGATAATGTTTGTGATGCGAGAGAAAGCATATCTCCTATTCTAAGAAAATAATTTTACATTATTATTTGTAATGATCAAAAAGCATGTGCAAAGTAACAACTCTGTAGGACAGGGGTCTCCAAACTACATCCTGGATGGCCAATGTCCTGAAAAGTTTAGCTCCAACTGGCCTTAAAACACCTGGAAGATTAGTGTGTCTAGTAAGAGCTTGATTAGGTTCAAGTGTGTATAATTAGGGTTAAAGCTAACAGGGGCGTTAAACAAGATCCTGGGCCCTATGCATAGGCAGTCCTGATGGGCCCCCATGGCCCCCACCCATGAAAATATCCAGGTAAAAAATATATATTTCAGATTCATACTTTTCAAGGGCCCTCTCTTCCTTTGGGGCCTTGCTAATGAGTACTGGTTTTACCCCCAGTCCGACCCTGGGAGCTAAACTTGGATAAAAGAACAAAGTTTGGAACTGTAAGGTCAAATAATTTTTATGTACTTTATTTTTTGTTGACATTATATCTGTGGTCAAAAATGTATATGACAGATGCCTTGGCACAGTGCACAGACACACGCAAAGCTCGGGATATGACAAATGCGCGCAGCAAGGCTAGAAGGGATACGTTTGGCTCTACTGGACATGCGCACATAAATACAGCGAAATTTTTGTCATACTATACTAGTGCTTGCATAGACTAGTCGAGCACTGTCGGAAACAATCGACTACTCCAGCATGCATTAACCATAATGAATACAAAGTGATTGCAAGTACCACGTGAATTTTAGAATTACAATATTGCGTGGAGCTGTTACTATATGACCTTATTTATGTTGCATGTAAAAATAAAATATGTAATGTAATAATTAGGGTTGTGCCTGAAGCCGAATACCTTATTCGGAATGGCACGGATAATGGCTTAAAAAACGAATAACGCTCAAGGAATAATTCTGCCTGAATACTCGGCTAAAGCTGACAGAGTCTGGTGTTTGCTAGATAACAGGTGAGCCAGGGCATCAGCGCCAGAAGTGAATGAATGTAAACTTTATGAGTGAAAAGAGCGCAAATCAAACACCGCATTGTTGTCACCTCTCTGTTTATCTCTCAGAAATCAGAGCGTTGCAAGAGTAATTTTACCTATAATAATACATCATAGCTACACGTTATATTATTTGTATATATTTAAAAGGCAAATATTGAAAGCTTAGGCTTCCATGATACGAATGAATGAAATAAGCACAGCGCGCTCGCCAATCAAACAGCCGCGCTGCGCATCTCAGTCTCTCAAAAACCAAATCAGTTCTCTCTCAAGAGTAGGCTAATAATCAGCTTCGATACGGATACATTGTCTACTTGTCCTACATGTTTGCATATTTACCTTTTGCTGGTTTGCGCGGAACACACACATCTGTTTAGTGAAGTTCATTAACATTAAGACTCGCTCAAAGTGTTCTGCGTAATGAGAATGTGTGCATTGAATGGATTCAGTCGTGTTCAAATGATCACTAAACGTTTGTCATGACATGTCATGAAATTAATAATTATTTCAGTTTAACACGACATACTTGTTCAGTGATAACTACGAAAAAATATATAAAAAGTCATAACAGTCTTATCAAGTAACTGTACGATGTTGTATCCGAATGCAGATAGGAAAAAAATTGTGATTGTTACAGATACAAATACTGGCTGTTACATGAAAATGTAAATATGTAATGTCATATATAAAGTTTTTAAAATGTACATATGTACTAATTGTTGCATAAGGCTATACATTAATACGCGTTTATTGATAAAAAAAAGGCTATCTAGGTGTAGGTAAAACACAATCTAACAGGTAGAAAATTAAATTAGAAACATCTAAACTTTTCAGGTCGCAGTAAATGCACCACTGGTCATGCACATCCTTTCCCGGAACAATACTGAAAGCTAAGATGGAGAAACAGATGATCATAGTTGTTCAAGGATAGCCATTTTTTAAATGAATCTATTAGCAGAGCTACTGCAAGGGATGTTTAGTGCTGGAAATCCATTTATTCTTTGCTGAAACTTCTGCGTCATCATGGAGAGCGGGTCATGGTTGCCCAGCAACAGCAGACGCCACTGGAGCGCGAGCGCAGATTACAGAGTGCTTTGGAAATAAGGAGAGCGGCGCGCCTAGTGTTTTCCACACGTTTTCAGTCGCGACATCATGCAAATGTGGTTTTGTTTTGAAGGAGACATTTTTTATTTTATTTTTTTGCTGGACTCGGTCGAGACCAACTAGAAGACTTGGCGAGTCCAATGGCCAAGTCCGAGACAAGTCCGAGTGCAAATTCAACGAGTCCGAGACAAGTCCGAGACGACAGAAAAATGTCTCGAGTCCGGACTCGAGTCCAAGACCGGACTCGAGTACTACAGCCCTAATTTGAGCACTATTCTAGAAGGTCCAGTCTCTCTTGAACTATGTCATGATTGACAGTGTGAAACGCAGCACTGAGATATTTTGCCAGAATCAGAATTTAAGCAAAAATCAAATATTATCTTTGTGATCGCTGTCTCTGTTTTGTGATGTGGTCGAAAATAGGGACAGATTGAAAGTTTTTTTTAAATAAATGTGTAGTTGTGGCATCATCTCAAACAAAGATGCTAAACTAATATATAGCAGCTTGAGGAAATGATGTCAAGCATCTACTTCAAATATAACACAGATGATGAGCTAAATCAGACTGCAGACTTCAACATATAAGTTTTTATTTAAAAGGTTTTATGGTTTCTTTAATGACACTTTTATGGCTTTTATTTTCAACCCTCTGTTGAACATTAGAATACAACTAAATTTCACACTCCTTCAACAAGTCACAACAATGTTTGCAGTTTTTTTTTTTTTTTTAGAAATCCACAGTTTCCTGCAGAACTATTTAACAGTGTCTGTTTTGGTCAGAAACACTATAACGGTTTTACCAGTAAAGAGTGTGAACTGTTATTTTGTTCTTCAGAAATAACCACATTTGTGCTGTTCTCTCTTACTCTTGTACCTTAATTTTACCCCATTAGTTGTTGTTTTTTCAAATGGCTACACACTGTATAAAGTGTGTAACATACCTATCTGAATGCTACAAAATGATCAGCTAAATTTAGTTCTACTGTCTTCTATGAGGAATAATAATGAAAAAAATACTACACAAAGTATTTTGTGCTGCTGCTTACATCAACACGGACATGCGTCAGCATGCATATGCATTGTTTACACAAAGCAGAAGTGCACACATGTGTTGTGATATACTCTCCAAAACGGAGGTAAGCCACAGCAGTTTAGATGAGGAGAAGAACTGTTGAATAAAGTCATTATTTTAGTTTTCTTTGCATTCTTAACGTTTATGCATTGGCCTATACTACTAAGTAATGTCCTAGGCAAAAATGTAGGGCCCCAGCAGACCTCAGAGAATGGCCACACTTTAGAGGAAATCCGGGCATAAACCAGTGTAGGTGGTAGTAGCAAATAACAAAATTAGTTTGCTTCTACTCTGTACCCACTAAAATATATAGATTTAAATGAATATATATTAACTGTTTTTCTTCTTCTTCTATTGCTAACAAGCATTTACCAATACTTAAAGTACTTTTTTCTAAACTCTTAGAGTTTCTCCAATTACTAAGATCCTTTTGTCCAATCTCTAGTCAAATTTCAAAATTCTATATGCAATTAGCACAACGTCAGTCTTATGTGACCATACCTTTAACACAATTCATGTTGTTTCAACACAATATTCAGTAAATTAACACATTTATAAAATGCATACATTTTATTTTCACATAAGCTTACCCCACATCATAATAATAGCTATTTATATATATATATATATATATATATATATTTTTTTTTTTTTTTACAAATTCTTAAACACAGCACAGAAATGAAGACCTAATGTTCCAAATTTTAAATAGTGTAAAAGTATTGAAAAAAAAAAACTCTGTATAAAATATTGTAAACTGATAAACATTTTTAAGTAACAGATCACTGAATTGTTTCCAAATAGGTGATTCTAGTCTCATTTGGAGGAATAGTCAGGTGTTGATGATCTTTCAATTTCATCAACATAGATAAAAAAGTGTTGTCATGGTATCAAAATTTCAGTATTCGGTACCGATACCTGTGAAAACCCACAGTTCTCAGTACCAATTTAAAAAAAATACCTCTCTCTCTCTCTCTCTCTCTCTCTCTCTCTCTTTCTCTGAGAGAGAGAGAGAATTTATTAAAAAATAAATTTGTGTCTATGAACTTGTGGGACTCCGCATGTTATGGACGTCTACCTCTCCCTTCCAAGTATGACCTGAACTATTTGAGCACTATTCTAGAAGGTCCAGTCTCTCTTGAACTATGTCATGATTGACAGTGTGAAACGCAGCACTGAGATATTTTGCCAGAATCAGAATTTAAGCAAAAATCAAATATTATATTTGTGATCGCTGTCTCTGTTTTGTGATGTGGTCGAAAAAAGGGACAGATTGAAAGTTTTTTTTAAATAAATGTGTAGTTGTGGCATCATCTCAAACAAAGATGCTAAACTAATATATAGCAGCTTGAGGAAATGATGTCAAGCATCTACTTCAAATATAACACAGATGATGAGCTAAATCAGACTGCAGACTTCAACATATAAGTTTTTATTTAAAAGGTTTTATGGTTTCTTTAATGACACTTTTATGGCTTTTATTTTCAACCCTCTGTTGAACATTAGAATACAACTAAATTTCACACTCTTTCAACAAGTCACAACAATGTTTGCAGTTTGTTTTTTTTTTGTTTTTTTAGAAATCCACAGTTTCCTGCAGAACTATTTAACAGTGTCTGTTTTGGTCAGAAACACTATAACGGTTTTACCAGTAAAGAGTGTGAACTGTTATTTTGTTCTTCAGAAATAACACATTTGTGCTGTTCTCTCTTACTCTTGTACCTTAATTTTACCCCATTAGTTGTTGTTTTTTCAAATGGCTACACACTGTATAAAGTGTGTAACATACCTATCTGAATGCTACAAAATGATCAGCTAAATTTAGTTCTACTGTCTTCTATGAGGAATAATAATGAAAAAAATACTACACAAAGTATTTTGTGCTGCTGCTTACATCAACACGGACATGCGTCAGCATGCATATGCATTGTTTACACAAAGCAGAAGTGCACACATGTGTTGTGATATACTCTCCAAAACGGAGGTAAGCCACAGCAGTTTAGATGAGGAGAAGAACTGTTGAATAAAGTCATTATTTTAGTTTTCTTTGCATTCTTAACGTTTATGCATTGGCCTATACTACTAAGTAATGTCCTAGGCAAAAATGTAGGGCCCCAGCAGACCTCAGAGAATGGCCACACTTTAGAGGAAATCCGGGCATAAACCAGTGTAGGTGGTAGTAGCAAATAACAAAATTAGTTCTCTTCTACTCTGTACCCACTAAAATATATAGATTTAAATGAATATATATTAACTGTTTTTTTTTTTTTCATCTATTGCTAACAAGCATTTACCAATACTTAAAGTACTTTTTTCTAAACTCTTAGAGTTTTCTCCAATTACTAAGATCCTTTTGTCCAATCTCTAGTCAAATTTCAAAATTCTATATGCAATTAGCACAACGTCAGTCTTATGTGACCATACCTTTAACACAATTCATGTTGTTTCAACACAATATTCAGTAAATTAACACATTTATATAATGCATGAATTTTATTTTAACATAAGCTTACCCCACATCATAATAATAGCTATATATATATATATATATATATATATATATATATATATATATATATATAATTTCTTTTTTTTTTTTTTTTTTTTTTACAAATTCTTAAACACAGCACAGAAATGAAGACCTAATGTTCCAAATTTTAAATAGTGTAAAAGTATTGAAAAAAAAAACTCTGTATAAAATATTGGAACTGATAAACATTTTTAAGTAACAGATCACTGAACTGTTTCCAAATAGGTGATTCTAGTCTCATTTGGAGGAATAGTCAGGTGTTGATGATCTTTCCATTTCATCAACATAGATAAAAAAGTGTTCTTATGGTATCAAAATTTCAGTTTTCGGTACCGATACCAGTGAAAATCCACAGTTCTCAGTACCAATTTCGGTACCAAAGCAAAACACAAAAATATGATAAAAAAAAATAAATAATAATAATCACGGGGTAAATAAATGGTATTTGCTATCAAAATTTAAACATGGAAGAAATATTGTGTGATTTATTTCTTTAGAAAATAAAAACACAGCAAACTTGAAAAATTGCACTAGTTTCTATCCAACAGAAAAATAGCATAGTGACTGTCAAAAAACTAACAGTTGATGGCTTTACATTACTTTTCATGTTTCAGTTCTTCCTGCATATAATAGACAATATAAAAATCCATAGTTGTTGTAATTTAGCCTTCCGTTAACCTTCAACTGAAACCCATTTAACATTTGTAAGTGATAAATGTGTTCATACTATCTAAAACTGAATGAGTCATCACTTCATAGAATGTACAATAGAACAATTTTGGTTCCCAGTGTGGGTATTCATTTGGAATCTTGAAATGGCTTCCAGTGGGTGGGTGTTGGATGTGGATAGTGGCCCCATGGAAACTGATGTCAGTAATCAACAAAAATTCAAAAATTCATGGCCTTTGTTTACTATGCAAGCTTGTTACCATCACAGTATAAAAATGTAAATACAGTAATTGTGACCATTTTATCACACAATTCAGGCTTTTATTGGAGCTTACATTTTATCAGAACTTTTGAGATATTGCAAATTCACAGTTATACGGAAAAAGTATAAATGGTTAAATCTTCATTCTGAGATAAAGTCATAATGACCCTTTTTTCCTTTATATTTTATGGCAGAAATAAGTTTTCATAATTCTGAACTGCTGAACAATGTTAAGAATGGAACTTGCGACCATCACTTACAAAAACCAACTATGGTTTTACTACACTTACCATAGTTAACATGGTATTTGCAATAAAACTGTGGTTATATTACAGTTTTTTACAGACGCTTGGACACATTTCTCAATACTTAGATCACTTTTGCAAAAACTCCTCACACAGTTCTCCTAACCAACTTTCAGCTTGGCAAAGCAGTTCATTTCACATTCAAAATGCACTTCAACTACCAAAACACTTCATTCAGGTCTCAAATCAACTCATTCTTCCAGAACACTAGCAAAGGTTGACAGCCGACAAACACATTTTGTCAACCACAAAACAATGACCTAAAAAACACTAACAACATGTAGTATTATACAATGATTTATTTTGTAAAACAAGGACACATCTCTGTTTATAATTCACTGCAATATACGCAGTGTTTGGCAAGCTACTTGGAAAATGTAGTGAGCTAAGCTACCAGTTACTCTACAGTAAATGAAGCTTCACTACACTGAAGCTACCCCCCTGGGAAATGTAGCAAGCTAAGCTACATCAACAGTAGCTTGCTACATCTAAGCTACTTTTAAAATTACATTTTTATGTTGAACACGTTTTATTACAAGTCAATGCTATCTCAGTGCTCAAAACTGTCAGTCAAACAGATAGGCAGGTGTAATTGTTTAGGTTAATAGTTTTTTGTGTTCCTTATCAACTTGGCAACAAAAACAATCAAAATACATGTAATTAACAATGTGCTCACAAGTAAGTGTATGCACCTGTTGCATGGGCATGCTTAATAGACTGTAGGCCTTTGCAGAACAAAATGCAAGACCTCCAAACAGTACAAAAAAAATGGCCAGGCTGGACCCTGATAATTTTTACAAGCAGCATCTGAAAACATATTTTCTCTCTGTTATCTCGGTCAGTGTCATGTACTTGTCGAGGTACGGCCACGTCGACTCACTCCTCGGGATTAACTGTTCTCTGACCTCATCCTATGCCATCATTTCATCAAATAATTTTTTGCGTGACTGGCCAAGGAGTGGTACCATCTGGAGCAGAAGGTGGCGGTAATGCATCATAAAGATGGTTGGTTGCTGTCCACTGTAAACACGAACAAGATGAAGTAGCGTCGTCGCGTCACTACTGATCCAGGATCAGCAATCTTAGCAGTTGTATTTCCCGATTTGAGTTTGAGCTTCAGAGATGCTTGCGAAAATGTAGCTTGTGTGGAAGCTACCGCACTACTTGGTAAAAAAAGAGCTTCACTACTGAAAAGCTATTTGATTCAGAAAGCAGCGAAGCTACGACCAAGCTACTGAGAAATGTAGTTAAACTAGTAGCTTCACTGCTTGTAGCAACGCTACTGCCCAACACTGAATATACGTTACTTGAATGAATCAGACATGTTGCAGAATCCGTCAATATTTTATGTTGTTTATTTTTTTATTTTTTGCACTGAGTAATTCCAAAATACAAAAATTTGTATACACACCATCCACTGATACATATACAATTGTTCGGAAGAGACAGGATTGAACTAGTTAACTGGTAATATGTTGCATTCGCTACAGGATGTCAGTCACGACTCAGGGAGACAGTATCAGGTTGATGTAGGTTTACTTGGATGTTTATGAGTCAGAATCAGCAATCAGCACGGTATGGCATACAGGTATTTCTTTCTGTGGTTCCAATCTATACAATTAGATATATATGGATGTGGTTCTAAAATGAACAGAAAGAAGGAATAATTACTAACTGTGATATTATCATCCCAAATAGTACAGTATTATGCTCACACACTAAGACATTAGAACAATATTAAACTAACATTAGGATAATATATATTAGCAACAGAACAGCAATCCGCTTTATGAAGTAGTCAACTGCAGCCATTGATTACGATTACAGAATGAATAGTCACCGGGAATAATCACTTAATGCTTGACAAACTTCGTACAAATGATGTCTTTCACTACCAGTCAAGATTAGCTTAGCATTAGGATGAATCGTCACATATCACGGCATTAAACAGTGACTAGACACAATCTCAAAGTAACATCAATAATAAACAGTGCACTTACATATCGTCATTGACGCACACCAACTAAAACCACTCAGGAATAATCAGAACAGGTGAATTTAGCAGGAATCAAGCGCTAACAGTCCACATCTGACCGGAGCTTAAGGTAATTTCCTCATAACGCAATCGCAGCTACGGCTGATGCAACACTTGCAATGAACGTAAGTGAGGGTATACTGCCACCTACTGGACATAGTAGGTAATGCTTCTGAATTAACTATATACATACTTGATTCCTTGAGGGCCTTTTGTACAGCCGCCCCCAAATTTAGGCACTAAATTTGTCCCTTATAAATGGCCCGCAGTTATGAGGTATCTGTGTCATCAGGAATGGCAGGAAGTACAATCATCCTTGAAACTGGTCTGGTATAAGTCCGTCCCTTGATGAGCACTTCCGCAGTTCTGATATGACCATCTGAACTTGGCATGACATTGGTGACCTTTCCGATCAACCACATAGCTCTAGGCAATTGGGGGTCTACCAGCATAACAACGTTTCCAATGGCAATGTCCTCGACATCCTTCTGCCATTTAGATCGAGTTTGCAGATTGGGTAGATAGTACTTGATGAACGCAGACCAGAATAAGTCAGTGAGGATCTGACTGTGGCGCCATCGTTTCCGACTGATCATTTCGCTTTGAGGATATACAACTTGTGGGAGAGAGCCGTCAAGCCGCCCCATGAGAAGGTGATTCGGGGTAACAGGATCAATATCTGAAACGTCAGAGGATAGGTATCCAAGAGGCTTGGAGTTCAGTATTCCCTCTACCTCAGTTAACACTGTCCTGAGGACTTCCTCTGTAACAGATTGAGCACCCACAGAAGCATACAGAGCTGATTTAACAGATCGTATCTCCCGTTCCCATGCTCCTCCGAAATGAGGGGCTCCAGGTGGGTTGAAGCGGAAGTGAACTTTCTGCTTCGCTAACTGTAGCTGTAACTCAGGTGACATACTTTTGAAGGCTTCATGCAATTCTCTCTCCCCGCCTTTAAAATTAGTCCCTTGATCAGACCAAAGTTCGAAGGGTGTTCCTCTACGTGCCGCAAACCTCCTAAATGCCATAAGGAAGGAATCAGTGTCAATACTTGCTAGTATGTCTAAGTAGATGCATCTGGTTGTCAAACACTTCCAAATTATTCCCCATCTTTTCTCCACTCTCCGTCCAATCTTTACTGAGAAGGGCCCAAAGCAATCCATCCCTGTGGAATAAAATGCAGGCTTAAATAATTGAAGTCGAGCTACAGGTAAGTCTGACATTTGTGGGATTTTTGGGCTGGCTCTCCATCTCCGACAGTCAGTGCATCGAAACTGGTGATTGCGGATGGCCTCTCTGCCACGCAGAATCCAAAACTTCCTTCTGACTTCAGCCAGGACTCTCTCTGGGCCAGGATGTTTCAACTGGTGATCATAATCTTGAATGATGAGCTTGGTAAGGGCATGACTAGGGTCAAGGACAATTGGGTGCTTAGTTACTATGTCGAGTGCTTCGGCTCGTCGAAGTCTTCCCCCCACTCTAATAACATCCATCTCTTTATCCAGCTCTGGACTCAAGGTGAGTAGTTTACTGTTAGAAGGAAGAGGTTTACCTTGTTTCAGGCATTGGAAGTCATCAAAGAAACTATCCAGCTGAGATGCTCTCCACTGAAGGATTTCTGCTTGTAGGAAGTCTCCAGCTGTTAGTGGTTCTCCATTTGCCACCCCATGGACACATCGTGCAGTAGCTTCCAGTAATTCTCTGTAAGTTGTAAACTGGCTGGCATCAGGAATTTCTGCTTTGGAGGTCACTACATTTAGGGCGCAAAATGTTGACTTGCGTAACTCTGAGTCATCTTTCAGACAGCTGGCAGCAGGGCTCTTTGGCCAGTGATCAGAGTGCATTAAAAGGAACGGGGGTCCATTGCTCCATCTGTTTGGAGTGGCTAGGTCCTCAAGCGATTTTCCCTTTGTTAGATCATCCGCAGGATTCAGAGCAGAGTCCACGTACCTCCAATCCTGTGGATTTGTAGTTTCTTGTCTAGTCGGCTGTGAAGGCTTGCTTGATATGGTATGTCTTATGTGGTTGCGCCACTGGAGAGATGCTGAATGAAACCTTTGAGCCTTGCAGTTGCGACACTTTCTGATGGATGGTTCTAATGGATAGCTTCTCCTCTTCCCCTTTCAGATTCAGTTTCTGGGCTGCAGCAAACAATAAGATGGTGCGTTTGGATCCATCGTCTAGGATAGCATAAGTGTCCAAGGTGCGGTTATTATATTTCAGCAGAACTCTGACTACCTTGAGCAGAACCCGGCTATCTGTTCCAGGTTTGTCTAGGTATAAAGTTTCCGCAGTGGAACTTGATGCTGGGGAATTATCTTTGACTGACTTGTAATTGATGTCATGGAGTATCAGCAAATGTTTCCCTTTACACTTGTTACAGGGTTTCTTCAGGTTGCACTGTGCAGATAAATGTGACCTTCCACACTTCCAACAGCGTTTGTTAGTCTGAATCCATTGCTTCACTTGTTCGGTCGTGAGCTGCTGGAAGTTGACGCACTGACTAAGGAAATGGTCTGCATTCTCACAATAGGGACAATAGGCTTTAATTTTCACCTTGTTCTCTGGCAAAGTGGCAGGTTTGATTGGGGAGGAAGTTGTATTTGTAGCAGGGCTGCCTGCTCCATGCAGTACAGTAGCTGGTCTTGACCTTAACTCTTTGTGTTTATCAGACCTTTGCTTTGGCCAACCTTTCATCTGAATGTTTCCCACCACATCACTACTTTGACACCATGATTCAGCTTGCAACCATTTGGAGAACTCTGGAAGTGTAAAGCTTGAGGATTGACTAGGCAGCATTTGTCTCCTGAAAGCAGCTCTTAAATCAGGTGGCAGCTTAGTCAGCAGACGAACCACATGAGAACCGCACGTCAATTCGGCATCCCCATCTGGTCCCAGGGATTTCAGCAGTCCTACCAGGGCTTGAACTTGTAATGCAAACCTTTCGAAGGCTTCAGGGTCTCCTGGACGAACATCTGGTGCATCCATTACTCGAGCAATCTTACTCAAAGCAAGTTGGTGAGGCTTACCAAATTTCTCTGTCAAGGCAGCCATTGTCTCTGTATAAGGATATGGAGAGTTAAGGAAAGAATCCGCAATCAGTCTTGCCTCTTCCAGTTGCAGATGGTCCACCAAGATCTGGAACTTGAACAACTCTGACGCATCTTCAGGTAGCAGATTGTGGAGCGCAAGCTTCAGGCGAGCAAACTCGCTTGGATCTTTATGCACCAGGTAGGGTATACTGGGCTTAGGACCACGGTATTCTGCAGCTGACTCCTTTAGCTGAATGGAAGGCTGCTCTGCCCAAGAAGGCTTGGGTTTCTGAGTAGGTAGGGGCACTGAGTGATGGTACATATCGAACTTTGATCTCGGTGCAGGCACGTAGCCGCTCTGGAATCGGTCAAATGGCCCATAAACTCGGTCAGCAGCATATTGTTGGTCAGGGTATTCATAATGCACAGGAGGTGGCTCTTTATAAGGCTGTGGTGGTCTGGGTGGTGATCTGCTAGGGGTGCCATGCTTTGATGCAACTTCTTCTTTCATTAGCTGTAACTGACCCATCATTTTGTCAATCAAAACCATCATGCTTTGTGGCTCAGTCAGGGAGGCTCTCTGCTGCTGAGGTGGGTAACTTGGGTCATTAGCACCATGACTCACAATATAATGTGAATAATGTGGAGTCCTAGCTGGCAGTGAATAAGGATCAGGGGAACCCACATATGAAGGAGAAGCATGCAAGTCAAGCGAAGCACCCTTTCCATACAAGGTAGGTGGAGCACTGGTACTTATTTGAACCTTGAGTGGACTGTAGGGGGCATACTGGTCGTTAGCGGTCTGCTCATGGAAGGGAGTAGAAGCTTCAGGTAGCTTTCTAGTAGCAGTCTGATACTGGGAGGCTCCGAAGGACTGAGCTCTTGAATCTGGAAGGCAGGGATATGAGGTTGACTCTGATAATGGGTTTGCTTCTTTAGGTGGGGTGCGATGTGCCATCTGTTGTGTACCTTCTCTGCTCTCACTGAATTCCTGGTTTTGTCTGTGCTCATACCGTGCTGTGCTTAAAGTATAAGGATGTTTGTTACGTGGCTGATAACCTCCATAGTCCACTTCAAAATCATCAAAGCAGGCAGGGTGACGTGTTTGGCGTTTTGGCCGTACGGCCTCTGGAACAGTTCCTCTCTGATGCTCATCAACCATGCTGTCACTGTAGCAAATCACATCCGGCTCGAAGGACCACAATGTTCGGAAGAGACAGGATTGAACTAGTTAACTGGTAATATGTTGCATTCGCTACAGGATGTCAGTCACGACTCAGGGAGACAGTATCAGGTTGATGTAGGTTTACTTGGATGTTTATGAGTCAGAATCAGCAATCAGCACGGTATGGCATACAGGTATTTCTTTCTGTGGTTCCAATCTATACAATTAGATATATATGGATGTGGTTCTAAAATGAACAGAAAGAAGGAATAATTACTAACTGTGATATTATCATCCCAAATAGTACAGTATTATGCTCACACACTAAGACATTAGAACAATATTAAACTAACATTAGGATAATATATATTAGCAACAGAACAGCAATCCGCTTTATGAAGTAGTCAACTGCAGCCATTGATTACGATTACAGAATGAATAGTCACCGGGAATAATCACTTAATGCTTGACAAACTTCGTACAAATGATGTCTTTCACTACCAGTCAAGATTAGCTTAGCATTAGGATGAATCGTCACATATCACGGCATTAAACAGTGACTAGACACAATCTCAAAGTAACATCAATAATAAACAGTGCACTTACATATCGTCATTGACGCACACCAACTAAAACCACTCAGGAATAATCAGAACAGGTGAATTTAGCAGGAATCAAGCGCTAACAGTCCACATCTGACCGGAGCTTAAGGTAATTTCCTCATAACGCAATCGCAGCTACGGCTGATGCAACACTTGCAATGAACGTAAGTGAGGGTATACTGCCACCTACTGGACATAGTAGGTAATGCTTCTGAATTAACTATATACATACTTGATTCCTTGAGGGCCTTTTGTACAACAATAGTAATCCTAATCTACTAATTGTCCAATTGTTTTATAGCATTTAATTTTAAGATTTAAAATATATTTCATTCAAATATTACTGTAGAAATGTAGCAAATTGCTGTCTTATTCAGTTTTGTATTACAGTATGTTGTTTTGAACATAAGTTTAACAGTTTTGAAAACAGTATGTAAGCATGTGCAAATTGGCCTGTGCATACAATGAGTTTTGGCAGTTGTTGTGTCTGAGTGAGAAAAGAATTCATGAAATTTGAGAGATGTAGTCATTGAATGCATTTTGTGCCAAAGCAATGATAATTGAGTTTAGCCCATATAGACTTCTGTTGTGCTCACTGTGTGAAGAGTTTTGCAAAAGTGACCTAAGTATTGAGAAATGTGTCCTAGCGTCTGTAAAAAAAAAAAAAACTGTAATGGTAATCAATATAAATAAATAAATATAATGATAACAACAATTTTGCTACAATAAAACCATGGTTAATTTTCATAAAGTTGTTAACAATGCTTTAGGGAAATACACCCCTGACTGAGTGTTTCTACTATCTCGGTCTCTTTTTCTCACATTTAAATTAGCAGAACTATTTTCAGCTTTTAGTCTTACAGGAAACTCAAGCATTCAGCAGTGTTTATTTCTGCAGAATCACCTGGATGCAACATGAATGGTTTTTACAGTCATTGTGAGGTGTTCCCCTTTATATTGTGTTTTGACTTTACTGTAAAACTGGTTTACTTGTTTAAGTTACTGTGCAATATACAGTGAAAAAAAATGTAAATTGTTTGACATTGCATTATATGCAATAATCGAAGAAGATGGGTCTATTAATTTTGTATCATGTAATGAAATACACATTTATACAGTATAGTATATAGATTAGGTCCTAGTATGCCATCCCATAATATACCTGAAACATTGTTACCATACTCTTTACATTTCTATCAACCACTAATGTGTGTGTGTGTATTTTTCTTTTTTTTTTTTTTTTTTTTGCCATATATTGAATATAATATTTAGTTATTTTATAAGTCCCATGGTCAGATGTCTTACTGTTCTTAAAGGCTGTGGGCTGACATAAATACTTTTCTCTACAGTAGAAAGCCTTTATTAGATGCCTTGTTTTGGCCAAATGTCACATCACATGTATCTGCTGATAAAGCAACCACACATCACATGGGCACTTCATGTGACAGGGACTATTTGTGTAGCAGTGTGAGTGAATGTTAACTGTGTTGCTGCCTATGAAGATTGAGGATGTTGCCTTATAAGGCAGTTGTCTATGTAGACAGTGAAGCTGCTCTTTATGGTTTGGAACTGAGCTCAATTTTTTTTTTTTTTTTTTACTTTTAATTTACATATCCACCTTTTTTATATTAAGTTGCAACTTTACATAACAAATAATTATATAAAACTAAAATATAAGCTCCACCTCAGTGATACAATTCAATGTGTACAGTGTCAACTAGAATATTTATTCATTTAGCTGACACTTTTATCCAAAGTGACTTACAATTGCTATATATGTCAGAGGTTGCACGCCTCTGGAGCAACTAGGGGTTAAGTGTCTTGCTCAGGGACACATTGGTGTCTCACAGTTCATTCAAACCCGGGTCTCTCACACCAAAGGCATGTGTCTTATCCACTGCGCCAACACCACCCCATACACCACCACAACATGTATTGTCTTACCGGTTTTTGTGCATTTCTTTTGTAGAATGTTGGATCAGCGTCTGTTATCTCTTCTCCACGGGTCTGATCTGTTTAAAAAATAATGACAGATGTTGAAAGAGCAAAAACTGTTATATAATTGTTAAATATTTAATAACACTTGCCCTCTTGTTCTGGTCTTTTTTTCCAGCAGATCAAGAAGATCACAAATGCTGCTATCAACAGAAATCCAGAGTCTGGAGAATGAGTAGGAGTTTGTGGGCCTGATGCTGTAAAAGCTAAAGAGAGACAGTCTCTCAGTCTGATTTTAGTCTCAGATGCCTGCACTCAGTTCAATGACCTTCTGAGACTAGTTTGACCAGCATGGGCCTTCCGTTAACCTTCAACTGAAACCGATTTTACATTTGTAAGTGATAAATGTGTTCATACTATCCAAAACTGAATGAGTCATCACTTCATAGAATGTACAATAGAACAATTTTGGTTCCCAGTGTGGGTATTCATTTGGGATCTTGAAATGGCTTCCAGTGGGTGGGTGTTGGATGTGGATAGTGGCCCCATGGAAACTGATGTCAGTAATCAACAAAAATTCCAACATACATGGCCTTTGTTTACTATGCAAGCTTGTTACCATCACAGTGTAAAAATGTAAATACAGTAATTGTGACCATTTTATCACACAATTCAGGCTTTTATTGGATCTTACATTTTATCAGAACTTTGAGATATTGCAAATTGAAGTGTTGAATGAGAGTTTAAGTGAGTTTATTGTGATGTCATGTCTTTCTAAATGTAGTTATTTAATGCTTTCATCAAGCACTAACTTAGTGCACTACAAATTCATTTGTAAAATACTATATTTTTTACAAATGCATGTGGGGAAGGATGATATATGTATATACTCACCTTGTTCCTTGTGTGATGTGCTTCTTCACCCTGTCACACTGGTGGAGAATGCGGGCATTGCAGTGAAGAATTACCGACCAGAATCCCACCAAATTCATTGTCACCCCACTTGGCTTGGTATGGACGTTTTTTTTTTCTGGTTGTTTGGCTCACATCCCCTTCCTGTTTCCCCAGGTGGCGCTCCTCTCCCGAAGTTGGAAGATCTGCTCAAGCACCTCACCGAGGTGAACATATGCCAGCAAAAGATCATGGAGCACATGGCCTCACGACAAGGTGAAACGGAAAGCGAGCTCGCCGCCCTCCGCATGGCCGCTGCCCCGCGAACTCCGCTACCTGACCCCCGAGCCCAGGCTACCCAGCTCATCCCCAAGATGATGGCGCATGATGACGTTGAGACATTCCTCCAAATGTTCGAGGTGTGGCCCAGGGACGAGTGGGCACGGATCGTGGCGCCGTTGCTGACGGGAGAAGCACAATGGGTGTACTTTATGTACTTTATGCTTATAAATGCCGGGAGGCTGGGGAGTGAGCGCCACCATTTCCCCGAAGGGTGGTCCAGGAGCGACTCACACCGGAGGGGACCCAGCGACCACAGAGCAGGCCAGCGGTTCCTTGGCCACAGGATGAGCCCACTTAAGTCATGGTATTGAAGGTGGAGAGAGCGTCAGATGACAACTTTAGTTGAACTTCAGCACTGCTTTTGCACAACTAAAATGCATTTAGTACAAAATTAATTGTTCCAATTTAGCAGACTTTAAGAATACTAATTTGTAGGGTGCTACAAATATATTTAGTTCCACTAAAGTACATACAAATAAATTCTGCACAAGTATACTATTTTCTCACTAGGATTATCTATATTGTAAATTTGTCTTCCTGACAGACAATCTGTTTCTTTTAAGGTTTATTAAAAAAGTCTTGGTGTATCAGAATAGCTTCCTCTGGTCTCTGTTAGGCTGAGTGTAGGCTATTTAATTAAAGAGCAAGTAAGATGAAAATTCTAAGCTTCCTATCACTGTTTATAAGTCCTGTACATCAGGTTTAAATCCATCCAAGGTTAAAAAACATTGTCATTTTGTCAAAATATCATTTTAAAATTACCTCAATTCTCAGAGATCCCCAAACGGTTCGCGCGAAGCTGTTCAAAAGATTCAGTTTCCTTAAACCCCACCTTTCGGTAGCATACTGTGTTCTGATTGGTCAACTAACATAAGCAGTTTGGTTGTTCCACACACCTCCACGGTAAACTATGCGTTAGCATCTGTTTGGGCTGAATTATGTCTTATTCCTCTCACCGCGAAGCAAACAGTAAAATAAAAAACTTGAACAGTCGCGCTGCTTTTTCTTCTGTGTGTGCGTATTCAAGCCGCGCGCTTCAGTTTGAATCTGAATAGCGCGTTCAGCGCGGGGGCGTGGTCACATTAGATATAATGAAGGGAGACGTGAAAAACTGACATCGCGTTGTTTTCATATGGATTACTTTATCACAGAATATCTGTTTTCACTTGTCACAGCACTTGTTTAGTTTTAAAGTAGACATGTCAAGCTTTCTATAGATATCTCTCTCATGTCTCTTCGTTGAGTATTCACAGAGTTACACTTCATTTTAATGACGTGTTTGTACATGACGATCAGCACAAACAAAGGCTGCAGACAGCACACATACTGATAAGACGCTCGGAAGAAAACAAACACATAACTTCATAATCATAGTTCGCGTTGTGATTCGGAGATGCTCGTTGTTTTAAATAAAGTTGGTAATGAACCATCTTTTATGGCCAAACGCTTTGAAAATCCCGCCTTGTACTCACCGAGATTAGAAAAGCAGTCATCAGTGAAATGTTGTGAACACAACAAAAGGGATTTGTTATACTGCTCTGGTATTGTGGCAAAAATGAATTTTAGCCATTGGTTCTTCTGATCTTCATTCTTTGGCAGTGAAAATAAAACAAACTTGCCTTTACAATTAAAAACACACTGTCTCCTCGACATGATGCTATCAGACCAACCAGAGCGTCTGTGTGGGGGGTGGGGCAGGTCA